>NW_027186937.1:0-10410 GCF_028583685.1 Petaurus breviceps papuanus | reverse complement strand
TCAACAATGAACAAATGACTTAACGATAACAACAATCTGAGTACCTGCTTAATTAAGTTCACAAAACTTCATCATAAGAAGGCTGACCACATTCTTCTTGGTTACAGTACTTATGTCTACCAAGGCAGTCTGTGTCAGTGGAAGAAGGACCACCATAATGAAATCACAGAATATTGAACCATGATATATTGTAAGGGTTATGGGATTTAAAGATCTTCCATGCCCCATTGGACTTGCTGATGTAGCAGGAAGGGGCGGAGCAAGAGGAAGCGGAAGCCAAGCTAGCGTTCCTGTGGTGGCTGGCGGTGGTGGCAACGGCAGCAGCAGCAGCAGAGGCAGCGGCAGCACAAAGCCCTTTTTGAGTTAGCCAGAATTTCTGCTAAACACTCCTTCTGAGGACTGCCAGGGGCCGGAGCTGCTGGGAGCGCGCTTCCCGGATGCTGGGTGGTTGCTGTGAGTGGGGAGAGGAGGATCTTTGCCTGAGGTAGCCTGTTCTATTTCAAAGGCTTGAAAATGTGGGTGCTTTCTACTTTATCTACCTGTGCCAATGTCATAACTACTCTGATGGCTTTCACTTTCTGGTTTGGGACTCAGTCTTTTGGTATCTTAATAAATTTTCCAGCTTATTCCCCCATATGGCAAGCATGATGTATTTTGCGATGGATAATTATATCAGCATATTTGTAATCTCCATAGGCATTGTGAATATGGCATTGCTGATATATATATATATATATATATATAAAGTCTTTCTTGATTTTCTTTACATACAACATACTGAAGACTCACTCTGAAGGAGGTAGAGCAGAGCTATAGGGTGAGGTTTGAGGTCAAGGTTTCAGGTTAAAGAATTTTTCTTTGATCCTTTAGTTGGTGGCTATGGCAAACAACACACAGTTTTATCACACATTTGTCTTGTATCCATCCATGCCTGCTGACCTTTGAATAAAAAACACTTAGAAATTATTTTCTTGGGGGCAACTAGGTGGAGCAGTAAATAGAGCACCAGCCCTGAAGTCAGGAGGACCTGAGTTCAAATCTGGCCGCAGACACTTGACACACTTACTAGTTGTATAACATTGGGCAAGTCACTTAACCCCAATTGCTTTGCCTTCCCCCCTCAAAAAAATATTTTCTTGGATTTAGGTTCAATCATTCTGTCCTATATCAAATTATTTGGTGATTTTTCAATTTGTTTACTGAAATTATGTATGGTGTCCCAAAAGGGACACTTACAAAATTCAAATCAATTGTTTTTAATCTAATTTAGCACTTAGAAAAGTGTATTACACATAGTAGTTACTTAATAAATGTTTATTGATACCTGTTGTTTAGTTCTTTTTCAAGTTGTGTCTGACTCTTTGTGACCCCATTTGGGGATTTCTTGGAAAAGATACTGGAGTGGTTTGCCATGTGCTTCTCCAGCTCATGTTACAGATGCAAAAACATGAGGCAAATAGGGTTAAATGACCTGCCCAGGGTCACATAGCTAGTAAGTGTCTGAGGTCACATTTGAACTCAGGTCTTCCTGAGTCTAGGTTTGGCACTCTATCCACTGAGCCACCTACCTTCCCATTTATTACTTAATAATCATAAGAAAATTATGAATCAGAGTTTTTCAAGCTGTGGGAATCACTTCACTAGATAGAGGAGATTGGGAATCAATGGCTAAAATTATTAGATACTCTCAGATACCCCTCCTGCTATACCTTAGGCCCAGGCCTTCCATCTCTGCTTGAGGTAAAGTAGGTCTTTGGACAGAAATCCCACATTTCTTCCCCACCCATGATATGTCTTCCACATCCCTGTTGGGAGATTTAAAGATTTGAGGGGATCCCTAGCACCATTATGTTTCCCTGTTCACCTTTTGGAGTCAATGGAGTGAAGTGGAAAGAATAGTTGATTTAGCATTAGAGGGCTTGTATTCATATCCTCATCCCAATATTTACCACCTGTGTGTGACTCTGGACAAATCACATTACCTCTCTGTGACTCACTTTTCTCAACTGTAAAATGAGGATGTCAGATTATGTGACTGAAAAATTCCCTCTGTACTTAAAATTATGGTGCTATCCTCCCATTATCCCATGGCAATAAACTGAGCATGACCATTATTTACTTTGTTTTACATCATTTTATTGTATGTTTAAGATCTGTGTGTTATAAATATGAACAATTCTTTTTCCAAAAAACCTCCATAATTTATTTATATTCACTAATTTAAATAAGCAATAGTTACATGAGTTTTCAGTTATTTACAAAGTATCACTTCACAGTCACATAACTTAATTCATAGCACATCGCTCTGTTTAAAATCCTATTCTTTCCAAATCAATAAATGGTCAGAAGATATGAAGAGTCTATTTTCAGATGAAGAAATCACAGCCATCTAGAGTCATAAGAAAAAATTCTCTAAATTACTATTGAGTAGAAAAATACAAATTAATACAATTCTGAGATATCTCACACCCATTAGATTGGCTAACATGACAGAAAAGGAAAATGACAAAAGCTGGAGGGGAGGTGGGAAAATTGAGACACTAAAGCACTGTTGGTAGAGTTGTGAACTGATCCAACCATTTTGGAGAGCAATTTGGAACTATGCCCAAAGGGCTATAAAACCATGCATACCCTTTGACCAAGCAATGTCACTGCTAGGTCTGTGTCCCCAAAAGATAAAAAACAAAAAGGAAAAGGATCTGTATGTACAAAAATATTTATAGCCGCTTTTTTTTTGTCATGTCAAAGAATTAGAAACTGAGAAGATGTGGAATGACTGAACAAATTGTGGTATATGTTTATGATTGAATACAATTGTGCTATAAGAAATGATGAGCAGGATGCTCTCAGAAAAACCTAGACTTGTATGACCTGATGCAAAGTGAAGTGAGCAAAACCAGGAGAACAGTGCACACAGTAATAGCAATATAATACAATGATCAACTGTGAATGACTAAGCTATTCTCAGTAATGCAGTGATCTAATAAAATTATTTTTTTCAAATGCTTTTTTAACTTCTGATTTACATCATTCATTTCCGCCAGATTTTGAGTTACAAATTTTCTCCCCATTTTTACCATACCCACCGCCCCAAAATAGCAGTCCCACAGGATATTCCCTCCTCCAATCTGCTCTCTCCCATATCTTCTCCCATATCCCCTTCAACTTTTCCAATAGGGCATGGTGGATCTCTATGCCCCAGTGCCTGTATATCTTAATTCCCAATTACATGTAAAATAGTATTGATAATTGTATATATATATGTGTGTGTGTGTGTGTGTGTGTGTGTGTGTGTATATGTGTGTGTGTGTGTGTATAAACATTTGATTTTAAAACTTTGAATTCCAGATTCATTCCCTTCCTCCCTTGTCACCCACCCTTACTGGGAAGATAAGCAGTTCACTATAGGTTGTACATGCGTAGCTAATGCAAAACTTTAACATAGTAGATATATTGTAAAAGACTGATTATATTTCCCTCCCTCCTATCCCACCTCCCACTTGTTCTATTCTCTTTTATCCCCTCCCTTTTCAAAAGTGTGTTCTTCCAACTTCCTTCCCCCCCCCCAGCCTGCCCTCCCTTCCATTATCCCCTCTCTCATCCCCTTCCACCCTACTCTCCAGTAGGGTGAGATACCCTATTTAGTGTGTATTTCATTCCCTCCCCAAGCCAAATTCAATGAGAATAAGGTTGACCTTATTTTATACCCTTTTGCCTTCCTGTTTTTCCCCTCCATTGTTACCATTTTCCCTTGCCTCTTCTGTATGAGATAGTTTACACCATTCTGTCTCTCCCCATCTCCTCTCATTATATTCCTCTCTCACCTTTTAAGTATCATCCCATCCCATTAAATTGGTCCTGTGCCCCCTATCTATGTATACCTGTAAACATATATACACACATTCACATATGTATTCATATGCCAGTATACCCTCCAAAATAGACATATGTATGTATATATATGCATATATATGTTCCCTTCAACTATTTTCATACTGAGAAAAGTTTCATCAGTTACAAATATCATTTTTCCATGTAGGAATGTTAATATTTCAACTTTGGTAATTTCCTTGTGATTTCTTTTCCATGTTTACTTTCTCATGCTTCTCTTGCTTCTTGTGTCTGAATGTTAAATTTTCTATTCAACTCTGGTTTCTCATCAAGAATGTTTGAAAGTCCTCTATTCCACTGAATGACCATATTTTCCCCTGAAACATGATACTCGGTTTTGCTGGGTAGGTGATTTTTGGTTTTAATCCCAGCTCCTTTAACCTCTGGAATATCATATTCCAAGCCCTTCGATCCCTCAATGTAGAAACTTCCAGATCCTGAGTTATCCTGATTGTGTTTCCACAATATTCAAATTTTTTCTTCCTGGCTGCTTGTAATATTCTCTCCTCGATCTGGGAATTTTGAAACCTGGCTATAATATTCCTAGGAGTTTTCTTTCTGAGATCTTTTTCAGGGGGCAATCAGTGAATTCTTTCAACCTCTATTTTGCCTTCTGGTTCTAAAACATCAGGGCAGTTTTCCTTGAAAATTTCTTGGAGGATGATTTCTAGGTTCTTTCTTTGATCATGGTTTTCAAGTAGTCCAGTAAGTTTTAAATGATCTCTCCTGGATCTATTTTCCAAGTCAGTGGTTTTTCCAATGAGGTATTTCACATTACCTTCTATTCTGTCATTTGTTTGGATATGTTTAACAGCATCTTGATTTCTCATAAAGTCATTAGCTTCCATTTGCTCCAATCTAATTCTGAAGCAATGATTCTCCTCAGTGAGCTTTTGAGATTCTTTTTCCATCTGGCAAATTCAGCTTTTTAAGGCATTCTTCTCCTCATTGCCTTTTGGAGCCTCTTTTGCCATTTGAGTCAGTCTATGTTTTAAGGTATTATTTTGCTCAGTAAGGCTGTTGATTCTCATTTTGTAATTTTCTTGCATAGTTCTCATTTCTCTTCCCAATTTTTCCTCCACTTCTCTTATCTGCTTCTTAAGGTCCTCTATGGCCTGTAACCAGCTTGTATTTTGCTTTGAAGCTTTTGGTGCAGGAGTTCTGACTTCACTGTCTTCCTCCTGTTCCATGCTTTGCTCTTTTTTGTCCCCAAAACAGGAGTCTGATGTTGGAATCTTCTTTTTGCTTTGTTTCCTTTGCCTGGTCATGTCGCCACTCAGTCACTTGACCCTTGGGCTTTTTGCCACAGTAGCACTCTGCCACCAGACAGGGGAGCTTTTGTCCCAAATTTTGGGGTTTTCTCAGGTGCTGGAGGTATTAATTGGGTGCTCTCTCTGAAGCCTCCACACACTCTGTCAAGCTGGTCACACACCCCAGGACCTTCACCCTAGACTGCAATCCAGATCCAAGCAGGTGAATGCAAGAGTGATTATCCCTCAGACTGGTTGCTTGGTCCTTCCACACTCTGCAGAACAGGAGCTGAATCTGCCACGTGGCTTCCTTGCAGCCCTCAGAGGCTTCTCACTTTGGGGGCAAAAGCTTATGCACTCCCAACTACTGGGTCCCAGAGTCCAGACTGCACTGACCTCCTGCTTTGTCCTTAGCATCTATGTGTTGATAATTCTGGAAACAGCCACAGCTGCTGGTGATCCCTCCAGCTGGTGGTTGGTCAGGCCCACCCCGGAGCTATAACCTTGGCTGGCTGTGGCCTGGACGCAGCTGCCAGAACGCCACCCTGACCAATTCCTGCAGGCCTATGGGCTGTCTTCAGCAGGAGTTTAGCTTCTCTGTGTCATTTTGTGGTTTCTGTAGCTACAAAGTTTGTTCAGAGTCCCCTTTTACATGGATTGGGGAAGGTGGGAGCTGGAGCTCCTTGGAGGTCCTGTTTCTACTCCACCATCTTGACTCCACCCCTCAATCTAATACAATTGTAATGAATTTATTATGGGAAAAAAAGTGCTATCCACCTCTGGAGAAAGAATTTATGGAGTCTGAATGCAGACTGAAGCATACTTTTTTAAATTTTTATTTTTCTTGGGGGTTTTTTGGTCTGTGTTTTCTTTCACAACATTACTAATGTAGAAATATGTTTTACATGACTGCATATATAACCTATTTCAAATTGCTTGCCTTCTCAGTGAGAAGGGAGAGGAGGGAAAGGAAGGAGGGAAGGAGAGAATTTGGATCTCAAAAAATTTTAAAACAAATGTTAAAAATTGTTTTGCATGCAATTATAAAAAAATAAAATATTAGAAATCCTTTTTAAAAAGTCCTGTTATATTTCCTTTTTAATCTGCCTCACTCCTTCTCACTGAGCAAATTAAAAAAAAAAACAAACCCTCAAAATAAAGCACTCAGAATCTAGTAAAATGAATTGATTGCATTGGACATGTCCATATGTCTCTTGTTGCATTTTAAGTTCATCACCTCTTTTCCAGGCACTTAGCTTCAGTCAATTGAGGGGAGAGATTCTTGTGGGGTCCATCTTCCTCATCACAACCAGCAACAGTCACTGACAACCTGCTACCAAAAGACAAACACAGGAGCCCTGAGAATGGCAGCACCTTCCAGACCACCTGTCTTGCGTCCAGTCCAGCCCTCACAGATACCATCCAGGAAAGCAACTCCCATGGAGAAGGGGCCAGCCATCCCTACCACCATTTGTCAAATTATTGCCACTCACATGCAGGCAAGGCAGCAATTGCTCCTGCAGATGCCATAGCCACTGAAGACCTAGAAAAGAAAGTCCTTGCCACCAAAGTCCTTGGCATTGTTAAATGCTTCAATATCAGAAACAGATATGATTTTTATCACTTTGCCTTTGATTTTCCAGTGCTTCCCTGAGGGCCATAGGACCTTTCCATCCAACTTGCTGCTGAAACCTTTCTTATGTATTGTGTCCCCCATTACAAGACAAGCTCTTTGAGAGCAGACATTGTCTTGTATTTTTATGTATCTCCATTGCTTAGTGAAGTGTTTTGCACCTAATAAGCATTTAATAAATACTTTTTTCCATATTTATTCATTTTCTGTTAGGAAGCAAGTGGCACAGAACATCTACATTCTTTTGAACTTGGTTTATCATTGTGCCAACCAAAATTCTAAAGTCTTTCAAGGCTAATTTTTTCTTCACAAATAGTTTAATTGTTGTATATTTTGTTCATTGTTTAATCATTGTATAAATTGTTCTCCTAGTTCTACTCACTTCACTTTGCATGAATTTGTACTCCCGTTTTCTTTTGAAGCTGTTCATTTCAGGTGGCATAATAACATTTCATTATGCTAATACATCATGTTTGGTTTAACCTTTCCTAAGAGGAGGATATCACCTTAATTTCTAGTTTGGGGATACCAAAGAGCTGGTTTTTTTGTACCCATAGATCCTTTTCCTTTTCTTTGATTTCTTTGAGGTTCAGGCCTCATAATTGTATCAAAAGTTATACACATTATAATAACCTTTTGAGAAAATTCCTGATTGTTCTTCAGAATGGTTGGACTAATTTACAATTCCTTTTACCATGCACCAGTGGACCTGAGTTCCCACAACTCCTCCAAAGCCCATCACCTTTTTCTGTCATCTTTACCAGTCTTATAGATGTATGGTGGAAACTCAAAATTATTTACATTGTTTTCACATTATTTTATTTTGTGATTTATATCGTTTTATAAAAACTATAAATTCTTACTTTTGATTTAACGAGACATTATATGAGAAAATTACTTGCCCAGATTATTTTATGAAAAGTGCATGACATGATGGGGAGAAGGAGATGACTTTTTTCTTGGCTAAAGAAAAGAAAGCGGGGTTTGAAAAGTTTATAAACTCCTGCCCTAAAGCTCTAAATACAAAGAGTAACATTTAGTGATAGATTTGTGCCAACTAGTCTCAGTATTTCTTCTCCCAGGAGACAACATTCCAGTTACTAGTAGAAGACTTTAGTTGTTCCACAATCTATGCTATTTATTTGGTGCTGAATGAATCATGTTTCATCTCAGATTGTTTGTGCATGTATATATTTATACATTTCACTGCATTCCTCCTCCTTCACCAACCTGCTAAACACAAAATTTACAACCAGCTTTTTAGTCTTGAAAGTGTACCTACAAAGCCTCTGCCAAGTTCTGATTGCACCAATAAGGGCTACGTGTTTCCCATGCCAGAAGCCAGAGGTTAAGAGGAAAATGAACATTGGACAATAGTCCTTGTGTACTCCTGGCTCTGTCATAGATGGCCTTCAGCAGGAAGCCAATCAATGGAATCAAAGAACATACAGTTTCCTGTTAACATAGAGGGATGCCAAATCCATTTGAAATTATTTTTTCATGCCCTGTGCCAGGCATTGATATCCATATTGTAAGTAATAACATATGACTGGTTTTGTGGTTGTAGCGAAACATTTTTTTCTGTCTTTGGCACAGCACCACACACCTTAACATGCTCTATTGCACTTTTCCAAAGTTAGGGTGTTTTTTCCCCTATTTTCTTTCCCCTCCCCAAGAACTGCAGCTGGCTGGTTCACTGCATACCAGCCTTTTAAACCTAAGCCAAACTGAATCCCAGATCCCTCAAGTAATTTTTTTTTAAAGCAAGACTCTTATTACTGTATCACACAGGTATAGAAAACACTATATGTCTGTCCTAAATAATTCAACTTTCTTTCCTTTTTTTTTGCTTTTTTGGAGGTCAATTGGGGTTAAGTGACTTGCCCAAGGTCACTCGGCTAGTTTTTGTGTTAAGTGTC
Organism: Petaurus breviceps papuanus; assembly: GCF_028583685.1. NCBI lineage: Eukaryota > Metazoa > Chordata > Mammalia > Diprotodontia > Petauridae > Petaurus > Petaurus breviceps. The sequence goes on along the minus strand of NW_027186937.1, from coordinate 1,717 downwards.
TGAGGCTGGATTTGAACTCAGGTCCTCCTGACTTCAGGGCCGGTGCTCTGTTCACTGCGCCACCTAGCCGCCCTGATAATTCAACTTTCTAAATGAAAATTTTTGGTTTTCTAAAAGCTGGCCAGGAAAGAAGAAGAAAAAAATCCTAGAAAAGTATTTTTTTCCTTTATTATTAAAGCTAATTTTGAAGGTGATGGCATGGAATGATAAGCTACAATCCCAGTACACCTTTCAAAAATTCTGTATTGAGTGGTGTGCATGTGTATTTGGAATCCAAAGAAAAGGTAAAGTTTTTTTTTTACCATCCTGCTCTGGATTTGTCTTAACTCATTCTTAATCCTTTCTTTAAAAGTTCAGAAATCACAATTAAACTTATGTAGAAAAATCATGTTGAAATTTCCCTCTAAACATAAACCTTTAAAGTTGGAGTTATGTGGATCAACTTTTATTCATAAATTAGGCATTTAGGTGATGAACTGGATAAGACATGTGATCTATGTGAGCCTAGGCAAGTCACTTAACCCCTCTCAGCCTCAGTTTCTTCATCTGTAAAATAGGGATGATAATAAAAGCAACCAACTCGTAGTGTTGTAAAAATCAATTGAATTAACACATGTAAAGCACTTTGCACACCTTAAGATGCTATGTTAATGCTATCTGGTATCCTTTTCCTTCCTTCCTTCTTACCTTCCTCTTTCTCCTCTTCTTTCTTTTCTTTTCCTCTTCTTTCTTTCTTTCTTTCCTTCCTTCCTTCCTTCCTTCCTTCCTTCCTTCCTTCCTTCCTTCCTTCCTTCCTTCCTTCCTTCCTTCTTTCTTTCTTTCTTTCTTTCTTTCTTTCTTTCTTTCTTTCTTTCTTTCTTTCTTTCTTTCTTTCTTTCTTTCTTCTCCTTCTTCTTCTTCCTCTTTTTCATAGTGGTAGTGGTAATGGTAGTAGTAATAGTGGTAGTATTTTGTGTAGGCATTCAATATAAGTACCCTCCTCCCTTCCCCCACTAAAACATACCAATATCCCTTCCCTTCATTTTCTCATCTTTAGAAGGAGTGAGGTTGGATTGCATACTATCAAAGGTCCCTTGCCACTCCAACTACAATGGTTCTGAGATTCCTCCATTGGAGTTCACAGCTCCATTCTCTGCTTTATTTCCCCTCAGTCATTGAAAATAGAGCAAATATAAAATTCTGCTGAATCCTACTATTTTAAGCCCTCCCTCTTAGATTAAGAGGCAAAAATTATTCATGCCTAGTTTATTGTGATGATTCATATAGCTGGCACATGGTACATGATAAGGACTTAATAAATGCTTGCTGACTTGATATATTCATCCAGATATATGCTATATTTTTTAAGATATAAAATATAATAATTCAATGACTTGAAATTTAAATGATGTACGTCCTCTTAACCCCCTTACAAATCACTACATGCTTTTCAAAAGTTGCTGGGGAGGGGGGTAGAGTCAACATGGCGGAGTAGAAGCAGGACCTCCTCTGGGCTCTGGATTCTACCTCCCCCAATCCATGTAAAAGGGGACTCTAAACAAACTTTGGAGCTGCAAAAATCCACAAAATTACACAGAGAAGCTAACCTCCCGCTGAGGACAGGCTGGAAGGAATCAGCCAGCACAAGGCTTTGGGAGATGAGCCCAGCCACTCACAAGCTGAAGTTTTAGCCCCAGGGCGGGCCTGACCAGACACCAGCTGGAGGGACTCTAGATGA
>NW_027186936.1:2297-14357 GCF_028583685.1 Petaurus breviceps papuanus | reverse complement strand
TATTATGTTATGTTATGTTATGTTATATTATATTTATTATATTATATTATATTATATTGTATTGTATTGTATTGTATGATATCATATCATATCATATTATATTATATTGTATTATATATATGATATATAAAAATAGTACTTGTAAGAAAACAAAAAAAGGGGAAAATAAGTGGAGTCAACATTTTGAATTTGGAAAAAAATTAAGTATCATTTGGAACATAGAATAAGGAAGGTTCTTATAGCTCATAAAAGTTAGTAATAACTTGTAAAATTGAACTAAATTTCAAATAAGCAATAGGCACTGTAACATCTAATTTTCACTTGACTATTGATTTGAACTTGCCAATCAATGGGGGGGTGTGATATGAGAGAGACATTCTATAACAAGGTTAAGGAAAGGAGAATGCATATCTGAGTTTGAGGAGACATGCATTACCTTTTTTTTTCTTTTTTTGGAGGGGGGAAGGTAGGGCAATCAGGGTTAAGTGACTTGCTCCAAGGTCAGAAGGCTAGTTTTTGCGTTAAGTGTCTGAGGCTAGATTTGAATTCAAGTCCTCCTGACTCCAGGGCCAGTATTCATTGTGCCACCTAGCCGCCCCAACATGCATTATTTTTTCTTCATGTTCAGTTTTCCTCTTAAGGGTAACACATGTGTAAACATCCTTCTAGTAGATAATGTGTGGGGTGTGTCTATGCCCACATTTTAGAGGTGCAGAGACTCACATTTCTTACCTAGCATGTAGATAGTTACATTCTGGGAGGACTGAATCTATCCAACCTGTAAAGGTATTTTTTCTTTTTCTTTTTTTTTTTTTTGGTAAACTTGATTAAGGTACTTTTACAGAAAATATTTTCAATAGATATGCTGGTGTAGAAACAAAACATGGACTGATAAGTTCTTGAAGTTTTAAAGAACTTTTAAGATGATGATGATGATGATATACAATGGCGATGGTGATGATGATGGCTGCAAGTTTTCATTGATGGAATCACTTCCATCTCCATAACTGATTCACTTGGAAACATTCTGGATTTCTTTTCAATCATGCCATGTGAAAAGCCAGCTCTTCACTCAATGGGATGCTGAATTATCACTCTGGAAGGTCTAGCTTTCTAGAGAAAGGCCACCATCACATGATTACATTGGCATTCTCTCAGGGTTCCATAGGTAACTCTGTTGAGGGCAAATACACTCCATTCTCATCACTTAAGCCCTTTAACCCACACCAATGCACTTCCAACTATACAAATCAGACAATCACAATGATGACACTTTTAGATCTTAAACAGAGCCATTTACTTAGCAACAAGGCAAGAGAAATAATGTCACAGATACATTAATTCAAATTCATGAATAATGAAATACATCACAACCCACACATAAACCTGGGTTAAACTCCTCCACCAATGCATTCAGTATCTAGAAGAAGAGGGAAAGAGTGGGCAGACCCAGAAATCTGGCAGGTAAATTATCTGAAGGAAAAAATTCCCATGTGCACAGGGTTAATCACAACTCTGGACTTCAGTCTTTAATGTTATTGTTCTGTTCAGGACACACAGTAGCTTCCCTACTAAAGGCTGGGTTTTGGTGGTCCTTACTACTTTCCAACTGAGTAAATTCCTTTCACTTTTATACTGAAATAACCAAAGTATTTACATTACCACTTTATAATACAATTTGACCAACTGATGAGAGGCAGCACGGCCTAATGGTGAGAATGCTAAGACTGGGTTTGAATCCCCTCTGTGACACAATTTTTGTGGGTATGGACAAGTCAGTTAACCTCTCTGACCCTATTTCCTAAACTATTAAATGACACTAAGGACCTATATAGTACTTGTCTCAAATGATAATTGTGATACTTGAAGGACATAATATATGCAAAAGTATTTTAAAGCCATGTATGCCAGTTATCATTTCCTTTATTTTTTAGTTTTGTTTCATTATTTCCCTATTTTTGTTCCTCTATATTAATTTTATTATAATATGATCTAATTCTGGAAAGAATCCAATTGGTATTTTATTAGCATAATATATCATATTTCTTTATATCATATAATATATCATTTTACTTTATGTAATATTATCATCTTTACTATACAATATTAGAATAACATATGATGAACATTGAAGTCCTTTCCAATTGTTTATATCTCTTTTTATTTTTAGTTTAATTACTTTGTAGCTATATTTACATAAGTCCTACGTGAATCTTACATTTATACACATCTATTTATATGTATGTATTTATACATAGAGATCTATAAACATACACATATACACTTATCTACATTTATGTAAGAGCATACTGCACTCATTTCCTCCTATCATCTGTTTCTCTGAAGGTGGATCAAATTTTCCTTTATAAGTTCAAGTCTTTCCCTATTTCTCTTAATCAACCAGTTCATCATTTCCTATACCACAGCAATAATCCAAACTAATTATATCTTCTCTGAGAGATTGTCCATTAAAGTTTTTCCTCTCAATTTTCTGAATTATTTCAATTCTTGGCTACATAGGCTTTATTTATACAAGAAATTTTTAGTTTAATATAATCAAAATTATCCTTTTTACACTTCAAACATGCTCTCACCTTGTAATATAGTTAAAGACCTGATACTGCTAAAAATACTTCCTTTGCATCTTTTTATCTTGCTTTGTTTGATGTTCCTGACCTTTTGTTTTTCCAAATGAACTTTATGATTATTTTTCTGAGTAAAATATTTTTAGTAATTTAATTGCAATGAAATTGAATAAATAGATTAGTTAGGCAAAATTGTCATTTAAAAATATGTTGGCTTCACCTACTCACGAATGATAAATATTACTCCAATTATTTAGATCTGAGTTTGTGTAAGAAGTATTTTATGTTTATATTCATAAAGTTCATTTGTCTATTTTGGCAGGTATATGCTCAGGTATTTATGATATCAGGTATTTCAAATGGTCTAAAACAATATTTAATGATATTTCAGACACATAGTGTAGCTTGTTTATTTTTACTTTTGATTAAGTCTATTTCAACTTTAACTTTGAGATCTTTATTATTTTATCCCAGTTTTTTGACATACTATATTCTACTCCTGCCCTTAATTTTATCTTTGTGTATATCTCTCATTTTTATAATGTTTACTGAAGGCAACATATTATTGGATTCAAGTTTTTAATCAGCTGTTTCCATTTTATAGGCAAATTTGCCCATTCACATTTTAAGCTACAAATACTTGCGTATTTTCCTTCTTCCTATTTTTCCTCACTATCCTTCTCACCCTATTTACTCTACCCCTCTTCACTCCTCTTCTAATTTGATTCTATCTGCTACCTTTTTTTTTTGGAAGAAGTAAAGAGGTTGTTCTCTGACTTATTTCTTATTAAGCCATAATCACTGAATGGGATTTGCCTCAGTCAAACAGAGCTGTTGAAGATCTTACCTTAAAAAGTCCAAGGTCCCCCAGTCATCCTGGGCCATCTCCAGTCATCCTGATCTGTATCTCACCACTGGACTCAGATGACTCTGGAGGAGAAAGTAAGGCTGGTGACTTTGCATGCTCTCCCTCACTTAAATCCAATACACTTGCGTATCATGACATCACCTCCCTGATATCATGGTCATAGTCCAGAATGGAGAGCAACGCATTACCTTGTAGTTTCTATGGTTGAGGCTGCCTCTCAAAACAGCTGCCACTAGGGGTCAGCCTGGAGGTGTTTGCAAATCACTCAAGCCAACCTTCTCCCCTAGCGTTGGGGTCTTTCCATCCAGGGATCTTCTCAAATTGTCTTAGTAGGACATCTGCTTTACCCCAGTTTGATCTCTGCTGCTCTGAGGAGATGTTCTGTTGTTTTTTTGTTTTTTTCATGGAGGAAATTTGGAGAACCAAAAGTTTTCTGACCTACTCTGCTATCTGCCCAGAAATGTTTAAATGCATTTCCTGTAGACAATTGTGAGAGTGAAAAACAAGAACAAACAAAAACTTATACTTTATGAGTTTTTTTGAGACTTACATAACTCACCTCCATCAAGAGGTGACCAGTCTTGAAAATGTTCTGCCCAGTCTTCCTACCATTGTTATATTTTCCATTCTTATACTATCTATGTGATTACAGTGTTCCCTACCCATCCATTACCTAGTATCTCTCTAACTTTTACATGGAAATGGAAAAGCAATGTACCTGAATGAGAACCTAGCACCTTTTTAAAACAAAACAAAAGCAATGAAAATAATGATCCTCAGCTTCTTCTGGTTGCTGTTGTGTGGTGTGGGTCCTTACAAACAAGGCATGTCACACAGTGAAGAGAAGGAATGACAGAGCTTCATGTAATCAGGTGTTTCAAATCCAAGCACAGCATTACCTAATCATCTGACTAGAGTAGGAATCATTGAGAACTTCCCCTCTTTCTTTCTACTATGTCCTGAAAATCCTTATATTAGAGGCTTTGCGAACTGACTCCTCTGCTGACTGAAACTCTATTATATTCACTCCTTTGAATCTCTAGCAAATGAGACCCTGTTCAGACTTTGCTCTCTGTTACAGCAGCTATTCCTCCATGCTCCTATCTGCTCCTATCCTATGTTTCATTTTAGGCAATGAGCTTCAATTTCTCTGAGTTAAAGGGACTTCTCTTTAGATGGAGTTTGCTTTTGGTCAATTTGAATTTACAGCTAAGATATAGGTCAGCAATCTTTTCAACCTATAACTCATGGTTCACCACTTAAATAAGCCTTTTTGTGAGATTAGAGGACACATTTTAATGCAAAATATAGTTAATAAAAATAAATTTTAAGAGAATTTATATACACATTAAGAGAATCTATGTACACAAAGAGGTGGGAGAGGACACACAAAACATACACAACTAGAAAACACCCATATAGGTATCATGTGTGTCCAGGGAACATATGCAAAAAGGATACATGTTATTGTTCAGTTATATCCAACTTGTTGTGACCCCATTTGGAGTTATTTTGGCAAAGATACTAAAGTAGTTTGTCATTTCCTTCTCCAGTTCATTTTATAGATGAGGAAACTGAGGCAAACAAATTTAAATGACTTGCCTAAGGTCATACAGCTGAAATCCTGAAGATTTATTTTCCTAACTCTTGGCCTGGCAATCTATCTACTGCAACACCTAGCTGTCCCAATGACTAAGGCAAATCATACCTCTTGAGGACACAGAACTACTAATTATTTCTGGGGAGGCCACCACATTGCTCTCTCTTGGGCATCAAATTTTTGAGATTATCTGTGAAAAGCAACATATTTCTGATCATCATCCTGAGATTGTTTCCCTTTGCATCAGATTCTTCACTAGGCATTTCAGCTGGAATCATTGTCGCTAAACTGCTCCTCTTCAGCTGTTCAATTCTTTAAGCCATCTGTTGCTCCCTGCTACCATTTACTTATGTACCATGGTTAGTAAATATATCCCTGGAAGAGAAGGCTTAATGTTCTTTAAGTGAGAAGCTACCACACATTCTTTTAGTGAGAAGTCAGAAAGAGCTATAGGAAATCCTAGGTAAGGGCTAAGTTTCTTTTGCTTTTAAAAAATTTATTTAGCATTTTATTTTTCCCCAGTTACATGTAAAAATGATTTTTAACATTTCTTTATAAAGCTTTTACTTCCAAATTCTCTTCCTCTCCACACTGCCTCACTGAGAAAGCAAGAATTATGATGTAGGTTATGTATGTGTAATCATGAAAACATTTCTTATTAGTCATGTTGTAAAAGAAAACATAGATCCCCCAAAAAGTTCCTAAGAAAAATTAATTTAAAATTTGTGATTCAGTCTGTATTCAGACAAAACGTTTTTTGGGTATGGACAGCATTTTTAATTGTAAATCCTTCAGAGTTATCTTGGATCATTGTATTGCTGAGAATAGGTTCATTCATTCAGAATTCAGAGCTGATCATGTTACAATATTGCTGTTACTTCGTACACAGAATATTTTACTTTGTACCAATTCATGTAAGTATTTTCAGAGAGTATTCAGGATTTTTCTGAGAGCATCCCACTCATAATTTCTTATAGCACAATAGTATTCCATCATAATCACATACCACAATTTTTTCAGCCATTCCGCATTTGATGGGCATCCTCTCAATTTCCAATTCTTTGCCACCAGAAAAGAGCTGTTATAAATATTTTTTGTACATATAGGTCCTGTCCCTTTTTGTTTTATCTCTTTTGGGATACAGACATAGTGGTGGTATTGCTAGCTCAAAGAGATTTATATTTCATTGTTTTATGGCCCTTTGGGCATAGTTCCAAATTGCTCTACAGAATGGTTGAATCAGTTCACAACTCCACTAATAGTGCATTAATGTCTAATTTTTCACATATCCTCTCCAAAATTTGTCATTTTCTTTTTCTGTCATATTATCCAATCTAATAGGTAGTACCTCATAATTGTGTTCTCCAATCAATAGTGTTTTTATATGACTATAGATAACTTTGATGACTTCATTTGAAAACTATTCATATCTTTTGATTATGTATCAATTAGGGAATCAATCTTATTTTTTATAAATTTGACTCAGTTCTCTCTATGTTTGAGAAATGAGGCCTTTATCAAATACACTTGCTTCAAAAATTTTTATAGCTAATATTGCTAACTTTATTTCCCTCCATCCTTTTCTTTCCATTTATTCTATTCTTTCTTTCCTTTAAACTTAACCCTCCTCAAAAGTGTTTTGCTTCTGACTACCCCTCCCCCAATCTACCCTCCCTTCTATCACCCCCTTCTTGTATCCCCTCTTACCCTCCTACTTTCTGTAGGGTAAGAGAAAGTTCTATACCCAAGTGAGCTTATATGTCATTCTCCCTTTGAGCCAACTCTAAAAAGAGCAAGGTTTACTCACTCCTCCCATCTCCCCTTATTCCCCTCTACTATAAAAAAAAACCAAAAACTTTTTCTTACTTCTTTTATGTCAGATCATTTACCCCATTCTACCTCTCCCTTTCCCTTTCTCCTAGTACTTTCCTCTCTTACTATTTAATTACCTATGCCCTCTGTCTATATATACTTCTAACTGCCATAATTCTTATGAATTACAAGTATGATCTTCCCATGTAGGAATGTCAACAGTTTACCCTTATTAAATCCCCTATGATTTTCCTTTCCTGTTTTCTTTTTTATTTTTCTCTTGAGTCTTGTATTTGAAAGTCAAATTTTCTACTCAGCTCTGGTCTTTTTAGCAAGAATGCTTGAAAATCCTCTATTTCATCAACTATTCATTTTTTGTACTGAAGGATTATACTCAGTTTTGCTGAGTACGTAATTCTTGGTTGTAAACCTAGATCTTTTGCTCTCTGGAATATCATAGTCCCAGCACTCCAATCCTTTAATGTAGAAACTGCAAAATCTTGTGTATTGTTCTGACTGTGGCTCCATGATACTTCTATTGTTCCTTTCTGTCTCACTGAAATATTTTCTCCTTGATCTGAGAGCTCTGGAATTTGGCTATCATGTGACTGTAAGTTTTCATTTGAGTATTTCTTTCAGGAGGTGATTGGTGGATTCTTTCTATTTCAATTTTACCTTCAGGTTCTGGAGTATCAGGGCTGCTAACCTCGATAATTTCTTCAATGATGATATCTAGGGTCTTTTTTGATCATGACTTTCTGGTTGTCCAATAATTCTTAAATTATTTCTCCTGGATCTATTTTTTCAGGTTAATTGTTTTCCCAATGAGATATTTTATATTGTCTCCTATTTTCTCAATTTTTTTGCTTTTGTTTTATTGTTTCTTGATTTCTCATAAAGTCATTAATTTTTATTTGTTGAATTCTAATTTTTAAGGATTTACTTTCTTCAGTGAGTTTTTGTACTCCCTTTTCCATTTGGCCAATTTTATTTTTTAAGGAGTCATTTTTTCTTCAGTATATTTTTGTTCCTCTTTTTTCACCTTGCCATTTTTTCTTATTAAGGCATCCTAATCCTCATTGGACCAGTTTTATCTTTTTTACCATCTGGTCTAGTCCTCTTTCTTAAGGTGGTATTTTCTTCAGCATTTTTTTGTGTGTCTCCTTTACCAAGCTCTTGACTCATTTTCCATAATTTTCTTGCAACACTCTCATTTCCCTTCTGATTTTCTTTCTTTTTTCTTTTCTATTCTGAATTTTTCCTCTATCTCTCTTACTTGATTTTCAAAATCTTTTGGAGATCTTCCATGGCCTAAAATGAACTCATATTTTTCTTGGAGGCTTTGGATGTAGAAACTTTTATTTTGTTTTCTTCTTCTGGGTGTGTGTTTATGATTTTCCTTTCCTGTTTACATTTTTATGCTTCTCTTGAGTCTTGTATTTGAAAGTCAAATTTTCTACTCAGCTCTGGTCTTTTTTAGCAAAAGTGCTTGAAAATCCTCTATTTCATCAAATATCCATTTTTTCCACTGAAGGATTATACTCAGTGTTGCTGAGTTTTGCTGAGCCACAGATGGCTGTAACCATAGTAACTGTATGTGGTCACAATATTTTTCTGTTGTTAGCTCATTTCCCAAGCTTATTTCTTGAATTTTAACTCTTTGTTAAAGTAGAGTTCTATTTCCAGTGTAGAGGGTGAACTGTTCCAAGCTTCCAGGGTTCTGTGCAGCTGTTTTCAGAGACATTTCTAGAGAATTATAAGATTTCAGTTCTTCCAAAGTGATGTGATCTAAGGAGAGCTATGTTTACTACTCTTATGGTCTGTTCTCTGGCCTGTGCTTGACCACAAGCATTCTTTTCTGCCTTGGAATGGTGACAAAAGTCCCTGCTCCCCTGTGGCTGCAAGCTGGGGTGTATTAGTGCTCCTCCTTATCCTAGAACCACCAACCAGGAATGTAATCATGCTCCTCCCTCAATGCTATCAAAGAGACCACTATAATCTGCTTTTGACCAATTGTTTGACCCCCTTACTATCTGTAGGCTGGTAGCTCCAGAATTAAGTGGCGTCACTACTAATTCAGTGGCTCCCAGGACCTGTTTCTCTGTTTTATTGGGTATGGGTCTATGCTGGCATGATCTGCACTGGACTGTGCTCCACTCTCATCCAGGTGCAAATGACCTTTTTTTCCAATCTTCCAAGTTGTCTTTGGCTAGAAAATTATTTTACCCTACCCTTTTGTGTGTTCTACTGCTGTTGGAATCATTTTGCGGCATTTAAAGGTGTTCAGAGGACTTCTGGGGAGAGCTCAGTTGAGTTACTGTCTTTTCTCTGTTGTCTTCACACTGACCCCAAGATTCTTGTACTTTTAACCACTTTTCTTTTGCTGCCAACTCAAAGTCTCTTGTTTAAGTCAACAATCTTCCTGAGGGTTGCAAAATCGTTCTCCACTCCTATTAAATCCCTGATTGTAAGTCTTCATCCCCAACATGAATTTCAGGGAACACACATCCACACCTCTCCAGAGGAATTGTGGCAGGTGGCCCAGCTTGACATAACTCCCCTCAATTCCAATAATGCTCCCCAATTGGCATTCAAATCAATTGAGGGTCAAAAATAAGGCCTGGTTATCTAGGTCAGAGTTGTTAAACTCATAGCCTCATAGGCTTCAAGTAGCAGTCAAAACTGTCAACTCTTGAGTACAACTATAACCACATTAAAGACAATTGGAAAATATTTAACAAAATAAATAAAAATACTATGCAACATAGATCTTGTTAATTTGTAGCTTTCTAGTTTCTATTTGAGTTTAATACTACTAGTGTATTGACAAGTTTTACTGTATCTCTGGCTTACCTGTCATCAACAAAATCACAGTTTGTATAACATTCTGAGCAGCACAAAAGCTCTAGTCTCTCTACAGAATATCCTTATCAGGACAATGTTATTCAGACAAGTCAACTTTCTGTGCTAGGTCCTTGACAATGAAACCAGAGAAAATGGGAAAAAATCCTGGGTTTGAGTCTTCCATATGAATGAATGAAGGTTATAAAGATTATAAAATAGAATAAATCTGCTAAGTTGAACAAACCACAGTCTCATTTAGTTTAACAAACCAACGCAATTCTACCTCCGTAACTGCCACATTATTAATTTCCTTCTTACCACCACTATAGTTCAAACACTCATCATTTCTTGCCTGGACTCTTACAACTGCTTAACAACTTTCCTCCCTGCCTCTGGTACAATTCTCTTTCCAATCTATCCTCTTAGCACTTGCCAAAATTATCTTTGAAAAGCAAGGTTCATTGTATCAACTACCTTTTCTAAAAAACATAATTTTTATATCTCTATTGTATTTTGAAAAAACTAAACACACTGCTTAGCTTGGCATATAAGCCCCTACAAAATCTGTTTGAAATTTATCTTTCTGGTCTTATTTAGCATTAATCCTGTCCCTTGAACTTGACATTCCATCTTCATACATTATGCATTTGCATACCACAAATGCATTCACTTCTCATCTCTGCCTTTAAGGACATGGAGTTAGAGGGAGAAAGTGACTTTGAGGTCCTCTATTCCAGTGCCTTCCTTTTGCACATGAAGACACTGAAGCTGAGAGAGATTAGCATGATTTGGGTAGTTCATGCAGCTAATAAGTAGCAGATATGGGATATGAGCTCAAATCTTATGTTTCTAAAAATCTACCTCCTTCTGGGACCCTGTCTCAGAATCTTTCTTTTAGGCTCATCTTTGATTCTTCTTCTTCCATAAAGAATTCTATGGACTCCCTGGCCTAAAATTATTATTTTCTTCCTCAGTTTGCTCTAGAACATTTGTCTGAATCTTTCCTTTGCTCTCATCACACATTAGTAGTCAATATCCAATAAACAATTATTAAGTATCTAATCAGTGCCAATCACTATACTAGATACTGCCCAAAAAGAAAGGGAAATGAGTCCCTGTCTTTACGGAGGTTACAATCTGATATAGGGAAATACTATGGAAATAATTATGTAGTAACAAGATAAATACTGGATAAATAGGAAATAAGTGACAAAAGGAAGACACAAGAATTAAGGGGACTCCAGAAAGGCTTCTTATAGAAGGTGGGATTTTAACTGGTACTTGAAGGAAGCTAGGGAAGTGAGAAAGTATTTACTTATTTACTTATGTATATGAGTATGAGGACACAGGGGCCAGACAGTGTAAATGGCTGGAGTACAGACTTGGAGTGTCTTGTTCAAGGAAGAACTAGGAGGCCAGGGTTACTGTATAGAAAAGTATGAGCATCTCTGTTGTATTATGGTTATTAGTGTACACATCCTTTGCTGGTAAAATGGCAGCTCCTTCAAGGCAAGAACTCGGCCATTAAAAAAAAACAAAGAAAAAAATAAGCAAAACGTTGTATTCTTAGGCACTGGTACATTGTCTTGAATATGTGGTTGTTCAATGCTTCAGTCTTCTCTTTTTGACTTCTTTTGGAGTATTCTGGGCAAAGATACTGGAGTAGTTTCTTTCTTCCACTACGCCACCTAGCTGCCCAAATAAGTATGTAGAAGATGGATATATAGTTTTCCCTACTACACTGAAACTTTCCCCACAGTGGTTTCAATATATTGCCGGTGGGCATAAAAATTAAATGGAAATTTTTAGGAGTTTTGCAGAAACCATATAGGACATGAAATTCAGCAGATGAGACAGAGATTATGACCAATAAATACTTAACCCAAATTTTACAATAATGTTCTGTAAACTCCCCATAAAAGAAAAACAGACTTCTTTTCTGGTATGAAATGAGGGTCAAAAATTTTTATATGGATTTTACAGATTGAGGGGGCATCATGCCCCTACCCCTTGTGATACGGAATGGATAACTTTAGAATTGTCTAGTGTTTTTCAGTCATGTCATACCCCTTATATGTTTTGGTTTTCTCCATTTGTGGTTTTCTTGCCTAAGATATTAAGGTGGTTTGCCATTTCCTTCTCCAGCTCATTTTATAGATTAGAAACTGAGGCAAATAGGGGTTAAGTGACTTGCCCAGGGTCTAAGGCCAGATTTCTACTCAGGAGATTTCAGGGTTTATTTCAGGCCCAGCTGGACTCTCTCCATTGTGTCACTTAGCTGCCCCTGTCATCCAAAGATAGATAGATAGATAGATAGATAGATAGATAGATAGATAGATAGATAGATAGAT
>NW_027186936.1:0-2287 GCF_028583685.1 Petaurus breviceps papuanus | reverse complement strand
GATAGATAGATAGATAGATAGATAGATAGATAGATAGATAGATAGATTGATTGATAGATAGATAGATGATAGATAGATAGAGAGATATAGGTATAGATATAAATGCCTGATAAATGCTTAAATACCTCCCTTGTTAGGAGTTGACTATTTGGTTAGGTGAAAAATATGTCTTGCATTTGTAAAGCATTCTGTATTTATAAAGCACTTTTATATACACTACCCCTATTTGGCAAACAAAGAAATGAGGTTTAGAGAAATGAAGCTGGTTGATTAAGCTCACAAAGTTAGGTAATGACTACAATAGAATCTGAGCTTTGCAGTCTAGTACTCTTCCCTCCCTAAAACCGTCCTTGCTCAGAGTTAAGCAGAATTGTTTGTTTCTTCATATGGGCTTTACCCAGAGGAAAGATATATTCAATGGCCCCAGACTATACCCCTAACCTCACCTAGCCATCTTAGAAATGTGTGTTGTTGGTCACAAGGCGAAAAGTAAGATCAAGAGCATTGGGGATGACTCACTGAACTCTTTCCTTCACAATTACTAGAAACACAACTCAAACTGTATTCCCTGATGACAGTAGGTCAGCAATGTTATCTTCTTCTGTGAAAGACTGAACATCCATTTATGGAAATAGGTTTGTATTCCCTGAACACATGCCAGCTGTCAGCAGGGAAAGGTAGAATGGAGACAAAATGTGGAGCAGGGGAAAATCAGACTGAGTATATTGATTTGTTTGAATGATACATACCCAGAGAATTAAAATCACCAATCAACCTAGTGCTGCTCAGCTCTTTCGATCACCAACCAAATGATTTCTTTCCCTTCCCCCTCTTTTCCAACTTGTTAAAACCTCCCTGATCATCCTTAAAGGTCCATCCATTCATTTAGTAATTCAAATTCTATTTCCACCTTGAAAATTTTCCTGACCACTCTGGCCAGTCTGACTGGTAAATGTTCAACAACCAGCTCTCTGTAAAAAACAAATGTGTGCTTGACACACTTTAAAATTTAATCTAAATTATTAACAACTTATCCATCATTTTCTTGTCTAGACAATCAAGAAAACACTAAATTAAGCTCCGCTTTGCAGAGTCTTGCTTCTGAGATATAAATGCTTATGTCCAAAATTTAACAATTGGTACTGGTATGAGGCAGCTCCAGCACATGGCCTGACCTTGGCCCACAGGTAGTGGGAAGAGCAAGAGAGTCTCCTAAGGTCAGAAGAACTGATTCTGCCATTTATTCGTTGTGTGTCATTGGACAAATCTTTTGATTTAGAGAATGCTTGATAAATTTGCTGAACTCCCCCAAGTCAATAAACTTAGAGGATACAAGCTTTTGTCTGCAATCTAGAAGACATTTCCCCATAAAGAGTTTGACATTTGCATTGACACCTTAAGAGGACAATTGACTTTTTTTTCTTCTGAATATTCTATATATTCATTTATCAGGGAACACCACAATACTTAAGCAATAACACTCCTAGAAAATGTAACAAGAGCAAAAAATAAGAGAAAAATATCTATGCCTGCATAAATGTGTATATATATATATATAACATGTAAAATTTAGAATATTAAAATGGCTAGCATTGATGTAAGATTTTAGGATTTACAAAATATTTTACATATGTTATTTTAATTGATCTGCACAGCAGCCCCTTGAAGTAAGCACAATTTACTTTTGATAGGTTTCCAATTTCTAAGATCTTGATTGGTTTGGAGTCTTGGGATTGACTTCAAATAATCAGCTGGTTGGGAATAAGAAATATACACTCAGCATGGGGAGCTGCCCCACTTCATCATCTATAAAATGATCTTGGTCAGGTCTTTCTTGTATTTCCCTTTAAATATCTCTGTTTAAAAGACAAACCAGATTGTGGCAGAGCAAATCTGGGTCTTTTGGGTCCTCTCCTACTCTCCCTGCCTCAAGTCTCTCCTCTGTCTTTTTCATCCTCCATACTGCTGCCAAAGTGATTTGCCTACAGCAAGGTCTGGCTATGTCAGTCCCATATTAATTAAATTCCAGTGGTCCCCTACCAAGTCTATAATAAAATATAAACTCCAGCTTGACATTTAAATACCATCACAACCTGGCCCCAAGGTCAGGCCTTATAATACATTACTTCCCCTTTCCACCCTCTAAGGTACAATCCAACTGGTCTTTTAGCTAATCCCCAGGATACACTTCTCATCTCCTTTCTCTCTGCCTTTGCACTAGCTGGCTCCCCTGTCTGTAAGGCACTCACACCTCATCACTGTCTTTTCAAATTCTTTCCTTCCTTTA
>NW_027186935.1:0-13613 GCF_028583685.1 Petaurus breviceps papuanus | reverse complement strand
ATGCCCTGGGGATGTGGGAGGCTGAGCACCCAGCCCCATCAGGAGCTGGCCCGAAGTGGGGCCCCCTGGGTCAAGAGAAGGCGGGAAGGCTGCTGTGTGAGGGACGGATGAGCGCCAGCTGGAGGAGAACGAAGCGGCCCCGAATGTGGTTGGGCCACCAGGTGGCCAGTCAGAGAGGGAAGGTGGGATCCACATGTCCTAACAGCCAGGCTGGGGAAAACTGAACAGAGCCACAAAAACCCTGTATCCCAATTACACATAAGAACATTTTAAACTTTTGCTGTTAAGTTTTGAGTTCCAAATTCTACCCCTCCCTCCCTGAGATGGTAAGCCATCTGACATTTCAATGGGCAAGCACATAAAGAAAACTCAAACAAAACAAAGAAAGTGAAAGTCGTCTGCTTCCACCTGCCTTGGACCATGGGGTCTTTCTCCAGAGCCTTTTTCATCAGTCTTTGGGACTGTCCTGGACACTGCATTCCTGAGAAAAGCCAAGTTTCGCAGTTCCTCACTGCTACAATGTTCTCCTGGCTCTGCTCCCCTCACTCAGCATCAGTTCACAGAAGCCTTCCCAGGTTTTTCTGAAGCCCATCTGCTCCTCATTTCTTACAGCACGACACTATTCCGTCACATTCACGTGCCACAACCTGTTCAGCCGTTCCCCAACCGAGGGAGGGGCTTCCCCCTCGATTTCCAATCCTCGGCCGCCACAAAGATTTTTGGGCAAAGAGGTCTTTCTCCTATTCCTTTGATCCCTTTGGGATACAGACCTAGCAGTGCATTCTGGATCAAAAGGCACGCACAGTTTGACAGTCACTACCGGTCCTTATTTAAAAAGAACAAAACTTCCAACTTAAAACAAATAAGCCTAAGCCTGCCATCTCCTGCCTCCTCAGTCTGGCAGGCTGTGGGCAGCCATGCAGACCCCAAGAAGAGTTAGCTATTTCCCTCTTACTGGGGTCGTTAAACACAAGCTCTGACCATTCTCTGCTTGGCTTGGGGCACTGCCCAGTGAGCATCAGCCCTGGTTCCCATCTGGGCCTCTCACAAGTTGCAGCTACTTCACTCTTTGCTGTGACCTCCCTGACGGATGTCACTCTCTTCTGGCCCAGGGCCGGACCACCACAGAGTCTGGCACTGCTGGCTGAGAACATGACAATGGATATTCCATTGACTGATGATAATCAGAAAGCCTGGATTACTTTCCTTCTGAGTTAAAAAAGGAGCCAAATGCTCAGAGATCCAGTTTCACACACGAGGACACAGGTTTACAAAGTTTGAACGACTTACGCCCGGGTATAAGCAGAGTCAAGCAGGACTCGAACACAGACTCTAAGAGCCTGTGGCCTGTCCTGGTTTCATTTTTGCACAGCATTAGGGTCAGGAAACGAGAACTCCTGGGTCTTGAGAGGACAGAGAAAGGGTTAGTGACAGCTTCCCACACACAAAAGGGCCATGATGTGGGGGTCTCAGCAGCAGCTGGGCTGAGTGTGCACATGTAAATGTGACCAGCCTCACACCCTCCTGGACTTCCCCAGAGGTCTGATCCAAAGGGCTCGGCAGGGGCCCAGCCACCCAGGAGCTTCTGTCCAATGTCTCCCTGCTAGGACCCTGAAAAGCCACACTGGAACCACCAGGAATGACATCCATGCCTGTAAAAATTATGCCTTCTAAACAGCATATAAATCAATTAAGCAAGGAAAAAGCAGTAACCAGTCATGGATAATCTGACTTCAGACGACGGAGTAGCAAGGGGCATCATGCATGGTTCCCGCCTCCTCCCAGTCATTCATTTGAAACACACAGATGGGCACTGAAGGCCATGCACTAAAGAGGGTCACCCAGCAGGGGCTCCTGCTGGTGTGTCTGCTGGCAGGATTCTGGGACACTGGCTGGGGTGCACAGATGCTGGGCATGGCACTGCCTGGAGAAGTCTACAGGTTTACTCTCATCTCTCTCCACCCTGCAAGTGACATTATCTGATCATGCGGGGGTCATCTACCAAGATGGTGGCCATCTGGCACCATCTCCCCTGGGAAGAGAGCAGGGGGGAGAACTAAGAGCCGCCCCTCGAGGGAATGCACCTGCCACACTTAGGTGGTCCTGGGCATCCTCTCCTTGGACTCTCTCAACACGGGGAGGCTGAGAGGGGGCCCCACTGACACCCACTGGTTCCACAAGGGTTTCAAGCTCCATAGGAACCTCCCCCCCCCCCGACTTTGTTTTTCTTACACAAAGGTTCTCCCTACTATCAGCCACATCTCAGGAGATAAGCTAGGGTTGTGCCTGTGAAAAGAAGTAACTGAAATCCGAAGAAGCCCAGCCGGCCAGCATTCTAACTGCAGCAACTTGTAACCTTTCCACAGGTGCTACCACACACCCAAACAGTGCTCTGGGTGCCCAGGCCCATGTGGGCACTCCCACTTCTTGTCCTCACTAACAGTGGCGGATGCTGCCCAAAACCACCATTTCTCCATACTACCATTGAAAAGAATGACCCGCAGCTGCTCCAGGTAGCTGCGGACACCTGGTCACCTGCAGGGCAGACCCCACTGCCATGGGCTGGCCCTGAGCTCTTGGGGTGCTGCCTAGGCCCCAGCCTTGCCCACACAGAGGCTGAAGGCGGACCCTCTTGGTACGAGGAATCTTCCTCCGTCCAGCTCTCAGACAAGGCATCGCGATGGCTGGGCACTGAGCTCGTGGCCAGAGCGGGGAGCATTCATTTCTCTGCCTTGAGGAGAGCCAGCCTGTGTATCCCATGGCATCTCCCTGCCCCAGCAGCACAGCATCATTCAGGACGGCTTCTTTTCCTTTTCATACTGAAGGATGCCCAGCCAGCAGACCTGTTTCCACAGCCCCTCTGGAAAACAAGGACTCAGATGTCTGCAGCGCCTCCTCCTGTGACTGCTACAAGGACCCCAGCCATGGAACTGATGGGGGGTCAGCAGCAGGCCCTGGCTGTATCCTTCCTCCCAGGCCTCTTAAGGCAGCTCTGCAGTCCCTGAAACACCATGGAAGCTTGGCTTTGAGCCTGGCCCAGGGCAGGTCTGAGGAAATGCCTGTCCAGCAGCGGTGGCAGCAGAACATTTGCACTTCTTCAAAGGGCCCTATGGGTTATCTCCTCTTTTATCCTGAAACAACCCAAGACGTAGATAAGGTTATGATCTTCATTTTACACAAGGAAACCGAGACAGGCAGGGGTTAAGTGACTTGCCCAGGGTCACACAGCTAGTAAGTATCTAAGGTCAGATTTGAACTCAGGTCTTCTTGTCTCTAGGTCTGGCACTCTAGCCACTGTGTCACTAGTTGTCCCAAATACAAAGTAAAGAGGGCACTAGCAATCAGAGGGTGGGATTAGGTTTAAGGGGACTTGTTCTGAGCCATCTCTGAGACTGAGGTGAAGAAGGAATACCTTCTAACCAGAAGGCCACACTAGACAAAAGCACAGGGATGGGAAATCACATGCCATGTCTTAGAAAGAAGTCATCAGTCTGAGAAGAGAGGCTGGCACCAGATGGTGAAGGGCTTTCAAGGGCAGAGAGGTGAATCTGTATGTTAAAGGGCAGGCAAGAGGGATCCATTGAAGTTTCTAGGCAGAGACAGACCTGGGTTGTAGGAGTTTCACTTTGAAAGCAAGGCAGTGCCACCCATAGAAGGCGATGACAGCAGGCCAGGGGAGAGATGGTGAGGACCTGTGTGACCAGCAGGGCCTCCATTCTTCTTCAGGTGCCTGGCTGTGCTCTCCACACATCCCGACCTCAGTGAACCCCTTCATCTCTTCACGGCCTCCTGTCTTCGGCCCTTTGCCCTATCTCCCGCCCCACCAAGCTCAGCCTTAGCTCGCTCCCACTCTCTATTGCCTTCTCTCCTACACATGTTCCTGAATGAAGGCAGAGAAAATCATGCCTTACTGAGTCCACCACAAATCTGCTCAACAACCTCAACTGGGCTCTTCCTGCTGCCAGGCAATCCTGCTTAGCTCTCCCCGATCAATTCCCTCCCTCCTCATCCCACCCACACTGCTGTCCCCACAGGGACCAATGATCTCTTAGCCGCCTTTCCTCAGTCCTCATTCTCCTTGACCCCTCTCTGCAGCCTTGGACACTGGGGGGCACTCTCTCCTCAAAACCCTCTTCTGTCTGGGTTTTTGGACCCCCTTCTTTCCTGACTGTCGTCCTCCCTCTCTGGCAGCTCCTTCAGTCTCCTTTGTCGGCTCCTTCTGCAGATCACGTCCATCCGTATGTGTGTCCCTCAGGTTCTGTCCTGGGCCCTCTCCTCCTTCGGTACCCCTTCCCTTGGGGATCATCTCGTCAGGTCCCATGGATTTAATGACCGCTCTATTCAGATGATCGACCTTTCCTGCCCCAAACTCCAGTCTCACATCTCCAACTGCCTTTCAGACATCTCAAACGCGAGCCATCCCAAAGAGAGCTCGTCATCCTTCCCCCACTCTCCCCATCCCTCTCAGTACAGGGGGCACCCCATGCCCACACTGGTGCCAAGGCCTGTTGTTCCCCCTTCATAGCCTGTCTCATAAACACCCCTCCTCTCCTCCTATGCTGCCCCCACCTGCTGCCTTCCCTCACTGGTTATGTCCAATCTCCCCTCCAGGCACTTTCTTTCTTTCCCATCCTCCATCTCACCATGTTCTACTCAGTTTTGTGTTCAGATCTTTTCCCCAAATTCAGCTCACGTGTGCACGCGTGTGGACCTGCAAACACGCACCACACACATGCAAGTATGCAAACCTAAGCTGTCTCTAGCCTGAGCATCATGATGGACAGAGCAGGAGCTTACTCAATGCCCATCCAAGGATCCCTCGGCCTGCCAAGCAAGAGTGGGATCTCCTGAGCAGGGCTGGCCAAAGGTGCCCTCGAATATGGGAGGTGGGAGGTGGCACAAAAGCTGACATCGTTGCAGAGCCAGCGGCCTTGATGGCCCGTGGGGACAGCCCTCACCACCCAGGTGCCCAAGTCCGAGGGCCTGGGAGGGAGGTGCCCGGCCCCTGGGCTCTGTAGCTGTATGAGTAGCCCCTTCACTCGCCAGGACACAGAGAGCAGGGCCATCCTGCCCAGCGGCCAAGGCAGCTTCCTACTGACCTACAATCAGCACTCAGCAAAGGGGAACAGAAAACCTCAGCAGCCACCTTGTCCCAAGCCACCCCTGCCAGAGCAGGGGTCACCTGCCCCCACCCCCAGCAGCCCATCCCCCATCAGGCGCACTCCCCACTGGGCTTCCACCCAGCAGGGTCTGCCCCAGTTTATGACCACTTCTGCATGTGCCTCTCCCTGGCGGAGCCCCCTCAGCCGGCAGGAAGCTCTCGGCTCCTCCTCTCCTCTCGCGGCATGCCTTCTGTGTCCAGCCGTTTTCACAGCCCTGTGGCATCCACAGGGTGGACCCATATGCCATCCAGTCATTAACCTCACGTGAGCCTTTGTCCCAAAGACTGAAATGTGAGACAGGCCAGAGCCAAACACAGACCCTGGGGCCGTCCACCGGAGACCCTCTGCCCAGGGCTTCTCCCCTCCTAGACTTTATTCTATTGCCCTGCCTTCCTGGCTCAGAAATGGTCAGTCTGACACTGCTCAGGTTTGTAGAGGCTCACTCATAGCACCTCCAAAACCGTGCTGGGCGCAGACGTGTGTGCGTGTATACACGTGTGTCGTGGTAGTGTGCTTGTGGATAATGTGTATGCTTGCGCACATGTGACTGCTGCATCCTGTGTGAAGACTGGGTGCCACACTGCTGTGTGCATGGCTGTTACATACATGTAGCTTTACATGCACATCTGCATTCACGTGCAGCACATCACCTTATTTGCTACCGGCCATGCCCACAGGAGTGCGCAGGGCACAGGGTGCAGCGTGCACAGGCAAGCTAACATAAGCATGTGACCGCAAAGGTGTGTGCCTTTGGTCACATGTACATGTGTGTCAGCTACACACTCATGCATGTTATGTGCACACATGCACCATGTGTGCATTCAACTCACCCAGACCCTGCACACGCATCGTCATCCATACGTTCTGCCTCCCTGAGACCGCAAACTCCCCAACACCAGGAACTGAAGCTGTTACTTCATCAGGAGCCGCAGGGCTTGGCACACAGTCAGCGCCTACTAAATGCTCACTGACTGACTCTTTCTTCTTGCCTCAGCAAGCCTGGAAGCCTCTGGTGCCCAGAAGGAGGAAGCAGCTGGGGCTTTCTGATGCCATCCTTCGGTGCCCCCATGGCACTCACTGGTGCAAGGTGGGGGAATAAAACCTAAACCAGCTTTCCTGCTAATGACCTAAAGAAACCGCAGCTGTGGCTCCGGCCCCAAGACGCCGGAGGGCCTGAGGGGCTCTAGGCACCCAAGAAGACGTGAGACAGTCCCCCACCCTCACCTCACACCAGCAAGAAGGGAGGCATAGACCTGGGCATGCGCCAGAGCTGAATCCGCCAGACTATTTTCCCCATCTTCATCCCCAGGCTGCAAGAGGGATGCAGGACGATGCTGGACACAGCCCCCACAGGCTGGACACAAGGGGAGGCCAGCTCCAGGCCATGGGGTCCAAGAGGCTCCCTCCAGTTGGGGGGGGGTGAGCCTCCCCACACGAAGAGCCAGGGGCTCAGAGTGGCCAGGAGCTCCAGGCCACACCCACCGGACACCTCCGATCCCTCCTCCTTCACCTGGAAGGTCAGCACTGGCCTCCCAGGGCCCCAGGGGAGGCCCCGGAGCCGGAGTTCAGCCCATGTGGAGGACTAAAGGATCCTGGGAGCCCAGAGGCCACCGAGACCAACACCCTCACTATGATGGAACTGTAGAACAAGGGAGGGCCCTAAGGTCAAGGCAGGCCTGGAATGCCCATCCTCTGAAGACAGCTGGGACACATTCCCGGGTCCAAGGATGACCAAGACCTGGAAACTGGCCAACCCCTGCAAGGCCTTGGCTGCGGGTGCAAGGAGGGGTGCAAATAACTGGGGGGGGGGTAGTTGCCTGGAGCTTACAGTCAGCCCCTTGAGGACCCCAACCTCCCCCGCATGGAACAAAGGTGCTGGGCAGAGTCCAAGCTGGGACATGCATATGGAGGCCGGGCCAAGGCACTGAGACGAGGTCTCTGCAGGACCAGCAGCCAGGCTGGAGCATAAGAGGCTGGCCTCAATCTCGCACAGGGAAGAGATGATGGGCCAGGCACCCACAGCCATTCCCACTGGGCAACTGTTGGATTTGGCCCAGAAGTTCTTCTCATGATTCTTGAGTTCCCAGGCATGATAAGGAAACACAACAGGGCTGTGGGCACCACCTCAGCTACCAGGCCCGCTCCGCCACCAAGATCCCAAAGTGCTCTCAGCGCCCCGTGGCCTCTGGCAAAGGATGGCTGCACACACCAGAGGGAACCAACCATGCCAGCCATGGTGGCTGGGCAACGAGAACTCAGAAGCAGCAGGGAAGCCGCACAGACGCCCCCTCCACCGGTACAGACCAAGCCCCTCTCGTACTGGGCACTGTGGCAAACAACACAAAATTATGATGATAATGCTCAATGCAAAGACATCAGAGAAACCCAGGAAGATTTATCTGAACTGATGCAGAATCAGGGCTAGAAGAGACCTCTGCAGCATCTGGTCCAGCCCAAAGAGGAAAGGAATACCCACAAGGCAAGTGCCGACACCTGGGGACAGAAAGAAGGGCAGCAGATGCCAGGAAGCAGGGAAAGCCGCCCTTCACTCCTCAAGGACAGAGACACCAGGTGTCTACATCAGACGTTTGTACTGACTCGTCTCCCTTTGTCTTGATGGCCAGAAGAGGGACCCTCCAAAAACAACTGACATACAAACACAAGGCAAGGATACGAGGCACTCCGATAGCCAGGTCCAAGGGGACCCTGGCAATGGGGCGCAATCAGCCCCGGCGCACCCACTGCACACCAGCCTCAGGCCATACTGGGGAGGCTACAGCCCAAGCGTGCGTGCGCAGGGCCATCGTCCTGCAGGGAGGAAGAGCCAAGGGCAGCCAGAGCTGCAGCTCTCCTCACACCATTAACACACATACACTCTTCTTTTAAATACAGAGGAAAAAAAAATCCAGAAAGGGACACAAACCAAAGGTGTAACTTTGTCACGACTCGGTTAAGGATGCTCCCAATGAGAGCTGTCCCCGGGCTAGCAAGGTAACTCCAGGCATGACTGGCTGTCCTTTTCACAAGCTCCAGCCCCAAACCCAGGAAGAGATGCCCAAGTCACAGATCGTCAGTGAGAAACATGCCTGGGACCATCCCAGCCCTGTCCCTTCTCACACCAGGAAGCTGGAGATTTCAAATCCTCCCACAGATCTCAAAAAACAGCCACCTGCTTGCAGGCCCAAGACAGTCCTCCTCCGAGGCCATTTTAGCAGGACAAGCTGCCCTCCTGGCAGCTGTAACACAGCAGGATCCCCCCAGTCATGCTCCCGCCTTCCAAAGGAACCTCGCGGGTCCCCAGAGACTCAGAAAACATTCCTGGCTGACCCTGGTTATCAGCGGTCAATGTGTCAGGGCCCCGTCTGCCAGACCTTAACAAACAGACCAAAGGCATCCTGAGAACTCTAAATACCTTCCCAGCAAGGGAGTCCCAAGGGCCAGAAATGGAAGGAGCCTCGCACATGTTCCCATTGCCTGTTACCCTGCCCTGCCCCAGCAAGCATCCCAGCAGGGAAGTGGCCAGAAGACCAGGACAGGCGCTCTGGGCACCCACCAGCCCAGGAAGGAACACAAGGTGTCATCTGCACCCCAGGAAACCACTGCTTGACTCCTGATTATAGTGGGCAGGGCAGCGGGCAGGGGCAGGGGATGCCCGCTTCAATGGCCTCCTCTTTCCTCCTCTCTGGAGGGAGATCTGAGCATGGGAAGGGGGTCCCGCCCTATCTGAAGCCCACGTGGCTGGAGAGGACTTGGAGCGCACAAAGGGCAAATCTGGGCCAGACCAAGACCGCAGCAGGGAATTGTCAGGGAAGAGCCATCAGCAGAGCTGGGGCCTGCAGAGGTTTTCCACCAGATTTCTGGCAGCCACAAGGCCACGAGCCCCTCCCGAACCCAATTCCTGGAGGAGTCGGGTCCACTAGATACTTGGGGGCTCCCAGCAGGCCCTGGAAAGGCTATCACAGACCAAGCTCTGTCCTTGTTTTGAAACCCAGGCAAGAGCTCCACACAGAATGGGAGACGGAGGGGCACAAGAAAAGGGCCATGCCGCCTGCCCTGCGCCCTCCCTCCTCTGCCAGGCCAGCCTTCTGCAGCTGGAAGACTGCACCCCATCCCCTTCTCCCACAGGAGATAGGCACCCCGGGAGGAGCTTACAAACCCGAAGCTTTTTCTTGGTTTCAGGA
Source organism: Petaurus breviceps papuanus (assembly GCF_028583685.1). Classification (NCBI taxonomy): domain Eukaryota; kingdom Metazoa; phylum Chordata; class Mammalia; order Diprotodontia; family Petauridae; genus Petaurus; species Petaurus breviceps. Next base: position 4,270 of record NW_027186935.1, on the reverse strand, counting down.
GGACCCACGCTGGAAATCTGTGCCCTGGGCAGGTGACACCCCCTGGGTGACTCCATTTAGTTGGACAAGTTTTTATGAAGTGACCAGGACAGGCCCAGAGCCCGCCCCCCGCCCGGGGAAAGCGGCGCCCGCCCCGCGGGCGCTCCCCCTGGCTCAAGGCAAGCCCCAGCCTTTGGCCACCATCTCCCTGCTTCTGGAAGGCTTCCTGTTTTCCCATCTCTACAAAACCTCTATGAAAACCGATTAGGGAAATGGTTAAACAGAAGAGAGGGTATGGCGCCGTAACAAAGCCAGAGAGTCAGAACCGCCTGCACCAGCGCTGAACAAAGCCAACGGCATCAGGGAAACAAAATCTGTTAAGAATGACAGCAGGATGAAAAACAAAATCAAAAAGGGAACCCAATTTGTCAAGTGAGAGACCACTCTTGACCTTGAAAAAGAGATGAAAAAATGCCCCTTTCTTTTGTTGGAGACATGGAAAACAGAACCATATGCCTTCTTCATAAACATCTTCTCAGTTCATCATCCTAACGACAACCCTGGAAGGCTCGCTTATTTGTCATCCCCATTTTCCACTGGGAAAACCGGGACAGGGATTAGGTGACTTGCCCAGGGTCACCTGGCCAGTACGGCTTCCATGTCAGAGAAGGAAGGTCCTCCTGACTCCCTGTGCTGAATCCCCTCCTCTCACAGCTTTTCCTCTTCCTTCCCTTCCCTGCCAAGAGAGGCAGGAAGGGGAGAGCGCAGCCCCCTATCTTATCACCAAAGCATCTCTGAAGAGGAACAGGAGCTGGGGGGCACGGGGGGCCCTGGGGGTACAGCAGGCACCACAGTGGCCCAGGGGTGCACGAGGGACACTGCAGTGGCTTGGGGGGCAACACAGGGGGCATGGAGGGCACCACAGTGGCTTGAGGGGGACACAGGGGCTCTGGGGGCACTGCAGTGGCTTGGGGGGCATGGGCTCTGGAGAAGGATTTTCAACGTGAGCAAGACTCTGACCTTGCTGTGGTCCCACTGACCTCTCCCACCAGCATCTCTGTGTGAAAACCCCAGTTTAACGGTCACCAGGGCCAGAGCAGAATGTCTGCAGACAGCTGAAGAGGAAACAAGGAACCAAACACCCGGGCCCAGGAAGCCGTGGGGTTTCCACGGACATCAGCAGGAATTGGCTCCAGGAAGAGATCACAACTTGGGGGGGGCGGGGGGCAGCGAGGAGCCAGACTGCTCACACCCCCCCCTCCCCAGGCCCCCCAGGCACCTGAGTCCTGGGCAGTGAGCTGGGCCAGGAGCCCCAGGGGGAGGTGGGGGCAGGGGCCACAAACACCCCAACGTCTCCTTCTGTGCGGGGATCTGTCCTGTGAGAAACCAGGGCAGTCACCCAAGAGCCACAAAGGGGGAAGGCGGGCGGGGACAATGAAGGCGAAGGGTCCAGAGCAGAGGGAGGCGGACAGACCCCAGATCTGAAGCAGCTGCCTGCCCAGGGCAGCTCCAGGTAGGATGGGAGGGAGGGGCCCAGAGCAGCAGCAGAGATGGACGGGCTGGTCGAGTCCACACTCTGGGCCCCTTCCCTCATCTGAAGGCCCCCTGCCTCCAGGACAGTGAAACGCTCAGACGGTCCCCCACCTCTGCTAGGCCAAGGGGTGTGACCAGAACAGAGATGCCAGGCAGTGGTTACGGAGCCCTCCCCCAGAAAGCCCTACTGTGTGGGAGGCAGGGCACCATTAGAGGCTGGGGCTGGAAAGGGCTGTCTCTGTAGACCGGGCAGCGGAGGCCAGCAGGCCTGTCGCCAAGAGGCCGAGGTGGGATGAACACTCCAGCCACGGCTGAAGAGGGCTCGGCCCCGCGACACCAGCAAGTGAGCAGAGGGATGGGAGACAAACAGGTGCAGGGCAGGCCTGGCAGTCAGGAAGCTCTCTGTTCAAATCTCAGCTCTGACAGCCCCCGAGGGTGGCCCATGAGAGGCCAATCTGCATAGGGGGAGGTGCTTATGCCCAGGGAAGGGCCCTTGTCTCACACTGGGAGAGCCCGGCCAGGGCGCGGGGCCAGCAGCCTGCCACAGCCTTCTGACCCGTCCCCCCAACTCCCACATCTGCTCCCCACACACACCTAATGAAGTGTGCCAAAGGGCCAACATCCACCCCTCAGGGGGCCCTGCCCACCTGGCCAACTCACACCACCTGACCATCCCTGGGCACCTGGAACCCACTGAAGGTGGTAAGACAGAGACCGCCAAGCCACCTTCCGGAAGTCACAGGGCCCACCAAGGGGAATTTTAACCATGCTTATGGGCGGGCTGATTAAAACCCACAGCCAAGACCTCGACCTTGATGCGAAACACGCAGGGCACAAGAGCAGGCCAGCACCAGCACTTACTGCCCCCTCCCCATTAAATGGGAGGGAGCCCCCGCCAAGGGCTCTGATGGTGGCGATCCAGCAGAAGTCAGCTGTGAGTCCAGGAGGGCCACGGTCAGAGCACCCCTCATGGAGCCTGGGGGCCGCCAAGGCCCTCCCTCCAGCGCTCTCACCTGCACCAGCCGAGACGACACTCCTCGTGTCCGAGTCCAGTTTCTGAACCAACGCCTTCGGGTCGATGGTGGTCCCAGCAAAGATGTCCGAGGTCACCAAGCCCCAGTCCTGAGGACAGAAAGGGAGGACCAGATGCCTTGTGAGACCCCTGGGAGCAGAACTCAGATTAACCAAGGGACAAGAAGCCACAGCCCCCTGGGGACGGCTGGAGGAGCAGAAATGGGTTCCCCAAAGCTCTGCCCCCCCCTGCACACCTGGCCTCCCCCTGGGGCTCAGCTAAACCTCACCTTCTGCCCAGGCCCTTCCCCCCCAGAGGGAGTGATGACCATGCCAGTATTTGGGAGCCAAGCCCAAGCTCCCTGAATGCACTCAGACACACAGAGATCAAAGGAAAGTCATTCTGCTGAGACTCCCCAGCCAAGCTTGGGGCGGGGATGCATGTGCTGCAGGCCCCAGGACAATGTGGCTTACACACAGGCTTGTGTGCACGTGTGTACGTCTGTACATATTCCAGGCACGTGCAGGGCATAGCTGTGCTTATTTCTCTGGACACATGTTGTCTCCCCGCTAGAAAAGACCCTCAATGAGGAAAGGCCCACAGCATCTCCACAGACTGACCGAATGTGGGCATACATACAAGCCCCCTGGCCTCACTGACCAGGACCTCAGCCTGGCCCCCACCCAACCCCATCCCACCTCAGCCACCACTTCTGACCTCCTGGTCTGCCCATCTGAGCCCTCCCCTGGCCTCACTTTCCCACCCCTGCTGACCCAGCCCTGGCCCACCCAAAGCCTCCAAACAACAACGCCCCTGGGTCCACACCAAGCCTGGGCCCCCTCACCTCAGGGGTCCCTCTTCCCAAGCATCATCTCCATAGTCCCACTGCCCACCGCCTCTTGGCCCCCATCCTTCTTGCCTCAGCCAGGTACGAGGGGGCTGACCACCCTCTCCTCCTCTCTCTCCCCTAAGGCCTAAAGGCCTCAAGACCCCAAGCCCCTGGAACCAGGGAGGCATGTGGGGAGAGCAGGGAGCTCAGCCTCCCAGTGGGGGACTGGCCAAGTCCCCATGCCGGTGCAGGTGCGTCTCCTGGGAGGCCTCCTGCAGCTAGGATCTCCAGGCTTTAATTAGGCTGATTTTAATTAAGACAGGAAGTAGTCCCATCAGCCACTGGGGGAGGGTAAGAAGGCTGCTGGCTGGGTCCTCCCGGGGCTCACCAGGGTCACCTCTGGAGAAGTCCTGGCATTCTTGCCTAGGCTGCCAGACTGCAGGAAACCCACTATGCACCAAATACAAACTCAGGCCTGCCCCGGAAGAGAGCTTACAACCCAGCAGGGCAGACAGCACGGAAATCTAGACAAAGCAGGCCTAGAGACAGGAGAAGGAGGAAATGAGGAGCAGAGGAAAGGCCCTGGCATTCAGAGGGCTGAGAGAAGGCTTTCCAGAGAAGGTGGGATTGCAGCTGGGATGTAAGGGAAGCCAGGGAGCACAGCAGTCAAAGCGGAGGGAGAGCGTGCCAGGTGCCCAGACAGAGATGGAGGGTCCTGTTCTTGGAACAAAGGGTCCATGGAGGGGAGCGAGATCTAGGAAACTTGGGGTGTAAAGGGCCTTGAAGGCCAAGCAGGATTTTGTAGTCTATCCTGGAGGCCACAGGGAGCCCCTGGGGCTTAATGAGTAGCTTCAGGTAGACCGCTTTGGTGGCTGAATGGGGAGAGACTGGAGGCAGGCAGCCTCCCCCCCCCCCCC
>NW_027186934.1:0-11155 GCF_028583685.1 Petaurus breviceps papuanus | reverse complement strand
CTGGCCAATGAGCCCAGCCAGGTGTTAGAATCATGTACATTAATTATTGATGTTGAGTCGTTTCAGTTGTGTTGACCCTTCACAATCCCATTTAGGGTTTTTTTGGCAAAGATAATTTCCTTCTCCATGCATCTATTAGGTCTTTGTAAAAAAAAAAAAAGGTTTCTCTTTATTAAGTTGTACCACCATGAAGTTGGAAGAATGGAAAGGATGTTTAAGTACTGGGTATAATTAGTGCTACAGAGACTTTTCCTTGTTCTCTTTAAGATAAGGCATGAGAGGGGCAGCCAGGTGGCGCAGTGAGTAAAAGTGCCAGCCCCAGCATCAGGAGACCTGAGATCGGTTCCGGCCTCAGATACTTGGCACCCACACAAAAATAACTGGTCATGTAACTTTGAGCAAGTTACTTAACCCCGATTGCTTTAAAAAGAAAAAAAATATAAGGCATGAGAGAAGTTTTTCAAAAGGGAAATGCAGAATCTATCCAAATCACTAAAGAACTGGCCAGGATCTGATCTTTGCCAAACACATCCTAGAACCCTGAGGACAGCAAGCAGCTGGTTATGAGGGAGAGGTGACCAGTATTATGGGGGTCGTAGCATCATGCTTCTTATGGTTCTCAAACCTAGGATTTTTTTTCTTTTTGGATGGGGGAGGGAAGGGCAATTGGGATTAAGTGACTTGCCCAAGGTCACACAGCTAGTACATGTTAAGTGTCTGAGGCTGAATTTGAACTGAGGTCCTCCTGACTCCAGGGTCGGTGCTCTACTCACTGTACCACCTACGGGCCCCAAACCTAGAATTTTTAAGTCACAGTAGCTGCCAGTGAGACTATATTGGAGTCTTGATTCCTTCACCATCAAAAACCACATGGAACAAACATATGTCCCTGCCACTTTACAAATATTATTTCATTTACTCTTCACAACAATTCTATGAGGCAGGTGCTATTATAATGCCCATTTTACAGTTGTAATGGAAATGCAAATTTAAAGATCTTCCCTGCCCCTAGGCTAAAGTGCACCTGGAGCCTGGGGTGGGAGGCTTGTTTTTCAGTAGATGCTTCTTGATTGGCCAGTGAGTCAATAAGATTGTTACATTCTCTGAGCCAGGAGAAGGCTATATAAGCCCTGATGTGTAGCTTTGTTTGGGGGCTCACTTTGAGAAGTGTTCTGTGATTTGATCAGATGAAACTCTGGGAAGCCATTGTTGAGAGTCCCCCGGCTTTGAAAAACCCAGATGTTGAAACCCAGATGTTGATTTGGTATGGATGTAATGGTTGGACAGTTTTGGAAACTGTCTACTTGATCTGTTTCTCTGTCTTGATAATTCTGTCTGTGTATTCTGAAGTTCGGGGTGCTGACCTTTCTCCCCTGAACTAGGTAAATGATATATATTTGACTGATTAAAGCAAGCTTGTTAACCCATTTTGAGTTGCTTTCCTTTATAAAAGCAGATCCAAGAACCTGTGCTGGCAGCCACCCTGGGGACGCTTGGGGTGCTTGCTGCTACAACAGTCAAGGAAGTAGTAGCAAACAGAGGTTAAGTGACTTGCCCAGGGTCACACTACTAATATGAGGCTGGATTTGAACTCATTTCTATTCTGACTCCAGGTCCAAGGTTCTATCCATTGTACCACCCCCAATGCTTCAGTATCATAGTCAAGAGCTTTGAAAGAATCTCAAGGCTGCATGTTGCATGTAACTTTTCACTGAGTTAATGATTATGCATCAGATTTCTTCTTGAAAACTTCCTCCAGATAATAAAAGTAAGACTGACTTATAGCACTTTTAGTTGTTTTCAGAATAAAACTTGAAAATCAGTTGCCTATAGTCAAATGTTAGTGCCTGAACTGGATTGGACTTATGGGATTGGCCTCTGACTATCTGATCCCGCTCCACTCAACAAACCTTGTGACTAACCAGGAATATTTTCAGATATCCAACTGTGGCAGCAAAGACAGAAACACCACCACGAGCAGCATCACAGGCAAACTAAGAAAGGAGTTCCCCTGTGGAACACCCTAAATCCTGGATCTCCCCCAAATTGGCCTTCATTTCCTTCTTCTTCCTCTATTTCCTCTTATTTCTCTCTTTTTCTTACCTCTTCTGTCCACCTTTCTTTTTCTTTATTCTTTGTCTATTCTTCCAATCCTCTTCCAATCATCCTCAGGTCCTCCTTGCCACCATCTACCATTCCAACCCCCTCAATTCCCAAATCCATTTTTCACCCTTAATTTACACTGAACAACCCTTAACTACCATCTGCTCCCTGCCTAACACCTCTGGCACATATTTATTCATCATGGGAAAGTTAAAAAGGCACATAGAATGAACTCCATGTTTCTTTATAGCCCTACCATTAGATAAGTAATGTGCTTACCACTAAGCAATGTTTCCAGTTGTGCAATAGGCTAAAGGCTTCTGAATTACCTTCAAGTATGGAGTAACATAGCAAGAAAAGGCGAAAGAAGAGGAAGAAAAAAATACCACCTTGGGCAAGTCACTTAACCCCAATTGCCTTGCCTTCACCCCTCAAAAAAATGCCACCAGGTAAATGTGATTCCTAAAGCGTTCAAACTGTAAAAGATCCCTCATTTTATGGAGGGGGAAACTAAAGCCCAGACAATTACAGTGATTTGTTCTGGTTGTAAGGATTAGGACAAATTTTCAACTCCTGATTCAGATCCTCTGTACCACACCTCCTTATACCCAAACAGCATTGATATAATATGGAATGGCTTGGAGTTTGAGCTTTTTTTGGTCTGTTTGATTTATCAGTAAAGATCTTATAGAAAAAATCATGCACACAACACTATTGTGGGGAAACTCAATGTCTCCTCCTTTCCTCTTTGCCAAGATAAGAGACTATGGATGGGTTGAAAGGAAAAGCTTCATTAGGGCTTCAGCCTAATAAATCAGACAGGCTCAGGAAACTATAGCAAAAGGAGTTTACTATTATGTACTGGGCATATGCATTGCATGAGCCTGACCTGGAGCTCAGGCTGTGCTTAACCTTTTAAAGACAAACTTTCATAACAGGAGAAGTCAATTCTGATAGGTTAAAATTACAAAAGGGGATGGCCCAGCATTGTGTCCATAGAGTTTACAATCCAGGTAGGATACTAATTTCTAAAGAGAATCAAAGGACATATGGCTATTCCACTTGGCCTAGCACACTGGTCAGCTCCCCTACAGGAGGGCTACCACATTAACCTGCACAGCCCATATTTCCTCTGTGAGACATTTTCAGGGAGCAAAGAGACTTTGTAATATCCATTTGCCATGTCCCCTTGTCTAAGAGAAGACCTATTCTGAATTCAGAATACTGAATTCCTCTTTCAGGCTCATTGTTTTTAATTATACCAAAGGTAGATAACATAGTTCTCACCTGTGGCTCCAAGAAACTATAGTATACACAGTAGCCACAGCTAAACCAAGTTGAGGGTAACCAACAGGCTTGAAACTCATCAGTGAGTTAAGAGATATATACCCCAAGAATGTGAAGACTTTCACTGGCAGAATAGACAGTGACCATGAAGGCAGCTGATGCAGGCTCTGTGGAGCACTTAGAGCTTTTTTGTTTTGTTTTTTTTTAAGCAATCAGAGTTAAGTAACTTGCTCAAGGTTACACGGCCAGTTATTTCTGGGTGGGTGCTAAGTGTCTGAGCCCGGATTTGATCCCAAGTCATCCCGACACTGGGGCTGGTGCTCTTACTCACTGAGCCACCTGGCTGCCCCTAAGAAATTGGGGTTAAGTAACTTGCTCAAGGTTACATGGCCAGGTGTTTCTGGGTGGGTGCTAAGTGACCTAAGTGACATCAAAGATGCAAAGGTTATTCACTGTGTCCTAGGCATCTGTAAAGCCAAGCATGAGCAGCTTTTCAGAAGAATGCTTATGTGAACAGCTTTTCAAGATTCTGATTACACAGTATAGTGAACACTCTATTTATTCAATAACAAATGAGAGGAAAACATTTACAGAAAATCAAAGTACAGCACTCACAATGTTACAACTTATCACAGATAATCAAAATAAAGCATTCACAACAACTTATCACAGAAAATGGCCAGTTGTCACCACAGTGGTCACACAGTTTTGAACAAAGTATAAATTCATTTAGTCAATCAATCACTTAGTAACTCAATCATTCAATCATCCTTAAGGCTCTCCTCCTTAAGGGTCACAAAAAACAATAGTCAAAGTTCTTCACTCATGGGGCACACTAAATTACAAATATCAGTCACTACTCAGCACTCTCTTAAGGAGTAGTGTAAAATACACAGGTCATCCACCCCTCAGTCACAAATAAGTTGCAGTCTTCTCAGGCAGTACACAATATCCAAGTAAAGTCTTCTTTCAGCTTGATTCAGGGTAGTCTCTCAGATTCCCTGGATCTCCTTCCATGGTCCCAGCTCCTACCTGGATTCACCAAACTGTCACCTGGGTTCAAAGGCAGGCAGCTCCCAGGTCCTTGTCCAGCTCTCCATACACTTCCTGTTTCATGCTGAAGTTCAGTGTCCAGTCCACCTTAAATCCTTCACAGTCTCTGTTCCCAGGAAGTCATGGCTTAACAAAGCCACAAACAAGTTCATACAAAGTACCAGTATCACAGTCATGCTTCCAAATCAGTCCTCGGCATCTCCCCAGCAGAAGCTCCAGTTGGTTCCCAGAATCAAAATCACTCCACCCAGGTTCCCCATATCAAAATTATTCTCTCTAGCCTAGGCCTTTCCTCTTCAGCCTCCTCAGCAGCAGCTGCTTCTGCCTCCATGAAGTTCATCCCAAGGAATTCTAACTCTCCCTCTCTGGGGCTCTTTTCAGCCCCTTCCTGTTACATCAGCAACAGGAGTTCATACCTTCTGTTTCTTTAACAGAGGCTTAATTTGAAACTAGGTGCTAAGTGCCTCTCACCTTAGCAATACAAAAAGAACTTCAAATTTCATTACTATTATAGCATCTTAACTTTTGTCCTGCCACTGAACTTCGATGAATCTAGAAGAATGAGTAAAGCTACAGATTTTGTACAATTGTGCCTCACTTAAATCCAATTCACAGGCAAGTCAAAATAAAAGAAATAAAAATTTTAAAAGAAAAAAGCATCACCAGGCGGCCAGGTAGCTCAGCGAGTAAGAACACCAGCTCCAGTGTCAGGATGACCTGGGATCAAATCCGGGCTCAGACACTTAGCACCCACCCAGAAACACCTGGCCATGTAACCTTGAGCAAGTTACTTAACCCCAATTGCTTAGGGGCAGCCAGGTGGCTCAGCGAGTAAGAGCACCGGCCCCAGTGTCGGGATGACCTGGGATCGAATCCTGACTCAGATACTCAGCACCACACCCAGAAATAACTGGCCGGGTAACCTTGAGCAAATTACTTAACCCCGATTGCTTTAAAAAAAAAAAAAAGCATCACCCCGTAATGCCTCTGGTTCTTTTCAAAAACAAAGCATGAACAACAAGGGCAACTTTTTATTAAGCCTTCCTCCAGAAGGTAGGGACCGTCTGTCTATATAACATCCAGTGTATTTTCAGAAACTTACAACTTCCTCCTGCCTCTCAGAATGTTTCTGGGCCACCTTTCTCACTTATGATGTGCACTAGGGACAGAGTTTGTGACTGGGTCTGAGATTTCACCACTGGTAAGGAAAAATTCCACCAAGAAAATGCAAATGAGATTAAAAAAGAAAATATGCAGGGGGTGGGAGAAGTGAATACAACATGTTTTACATACATTATAAATGAGTTTTGCATTATTTTCTATTTTGAAAAATGCACAGTATCCCTCACCTCCATTGTTATGTATAAAAAGTCTTAAATATATTTGTGTATATAAGCATGTATAGATACATATATCATCTTCCCTCTTAGATAATAATACTATTGTTAATGGTTATTCCCTGTGTGTGATGAGGTTATTGTAAGACAAGTACAGAAACAGCCATCCCCCTCCCGCACACAAAGTCAGCTTTTGACATGGGGATTATAATTAAATATCCATAGTTTTATGCCATTGTTTGCAACTAGGGACTTGACCACCTTGGAGTTTTATCCAACTTGGAGACATCTAAGCCCAGCCAAAATCCCAATAACCTCCAACTCATTTCCATTTAGAGCCCCATAGATATTTTTGAGGACCCATGAAGGTCCTGGTTGCAACTCTGACTTTTAGACTTTCTTCTCATCCTAAATCCACCATTCTGGTCTGCCTCCCCTGGTTTCCCATCAGTCACAGGGGTGGGGAAACTGCAGCCTCAAGTTCACACCCTCTAGGTCCTCAGGTGCAGCCTTTTGACTGAGTCCAAACTCCATAGAACACATTTAGGCTTCCCCACCCATGTAGCAGCAAGCACCCCAAGCTAGTCCTCAGGGTTTGCTGCCCATACAGGTTCTTGGATCTGCTTTGTTAAAGGAAAGCAACTCAAAACGGGTTAACAAGTTTACTTTAATCAATCAGACATATATCGTTTACCTTGTTCAGGGGAAAAAGGTCAGCACCCCAAACTTCAAAATATACAGACAGAATTATCAAGACATTAACAGATCAAGTAGACAGCTTTCCAAACTGTCCAATCATTACATCCATACCCAGTCAACATCTGGGTTTCCACATCTGGGTTTTTCAAAGCCGGGGGACTCTCAACAATGGCTTCCCAGAATTCAGATCAAATCACAGAACACTTCTCAAAGTGAGCCCCAAAACAAAGCTACACATCAGGGCTTATATAGCCTTCTCCTGGCTCAGAGAATGTAACAACCTTATTGACTCACTGGCCAATCAAGAAGTATCTACTGAAAAACAAGCCTCCCACCCCAGGCTCCAGGTGCACTTTAGCCTAGGGGCAGGGAAGATCTTTAAAATTTACATTCCCATTACAGAGACCTGGGTAGTGCCCCAGGATAGATAGGGGACCTCCTCTTGCTCAAGTGCAGAGTCTCTCCTCTTTTCCAGTGTCCACAGATTTCTCTGCTTCTCTGTACCATCTGGGCTAGAAAAAATTGAGTCGTGATTTTTCTTGAATTTCCCCATCAGAATTTGATCTGGTGCATTTTCTAGATCTGTGTGGAAGAACTGGGGTGGAGGAGAGTTTACTGTACTTCCTGCCTTCTTGACACTGCTCCCTCTCTCCCTCTTTTTTTAAAATTTATTTAGTATTCTATTTCCCCAGTTACATGTAAAAACAATTTTTAACATTTGTTTTTTAAACTGTGAGTTCCAAATTCTCTCCCTTCCTCCCTCCCCAGCCTCTACCCATTGAGAAGGCAAGCAATTATACATGTGTAGTCATGAAAAACATTTCCATATTAGTCATGTTGTGAGAGAAAACAGACAAAAAAATCTCAAGAAATATAAAGAAAGTAAAAAAGTATGCTTCAAGCTGTATTCAGACTCCATTAGTTCTTTCTCTGGGGATGGAGAGCATTTTTCATCATAAATCCTTCAGAGTTGTCTTGGATCACTGTATTGTGGAAAATAGCTAAGTCATTCACAGCTGATCATCTTACAATATTGTACACAGTATATTTCATTTTGCATCAGCTCATGTAAGTCTTTCCTGGTTTTTCTAAGAGCATCCTGTTCATCATTTTTTAAAGCACAATAGTATTCCATCATAATCACATACCACAATTTGTTCAGTCATTCTCCAATTAATGGGCATCCTTTCAGTTGACAATTCTTTGCCACTATAAAAGAACTCCTATAAATATTTTTGCACATATAGATCCTTTTCCTCTTTGTTTTTTTTTTCTCTTTTGGGATACACACCTAGTAGTGAAATTGCTAGGTATAACAGTATGCATAGTTTTACAATCCTTTGTCTCCCTCTTTCTTCTTAAGAAAATCCACTTAAATTCTGAACAGAATCAGTCTCGTAAAGTATGCTGATCAAATAGTTAGGTCAGAGAAGATCTTGTGGTTGCCTGTTCCAAGGCAGATATAAAACTGAATAACTGACAATATGAAAAGATGAATTTTGCAAGTCCAACAGTTATCAAATAGTTAACATTATCAAATGATTAATTAATGTTTATTTTACAAAGTACTTTACATATGTTGTCTTATTTGATTGTCACAACAAGGTTATGCTGTTATTTCCCTGTTTTACAAATGAGGAAACTGAAGCTGAGAGGCTGAGTTGCCCAAGGTCACACAACTAATAAGTATCTGAAGCAGGATTCAAACTTGAAGTCTTTCTGACTTCAAGTCTATTATTTTACTGTGCTAACCAGTTGTTTCCAGTTTAAATTTTGGAAAGGTCCTTGTTATTGAGCTGCCTTCTTATTTTCCAGATTTTTTTTCTTTGGTGGAGGGGGAGGAATCAGAGTTAGGTCTCCAGGAAAAATATTCAGGATTATGGGATTGTAGATGTAGGTCTGGACCTTGGAAGTCAATTCATTCAATCTCCTCATTTTCCAGGCAAGATAACTGAAGTTCAGAAAGATTAACCCAAAGAGACTGACTTGCTCATGGTTACAGGGGGCAGAATCAGGATTTGAACTCAGAGCCTGTGACTCTGAGTTCATATCTCTTTAGACAACATCATAATACCTTCTTTTCACTACATTTCATTGGCCCACCCAGATTGATTCTTTTTTGAAGGCAAACTAGACCATCTTTTGCCTCAATTCTTACCTAGGTACTAACTACTTAATAGGTGTTGCCTCAGACAAACTGAGACATGGCAAAGACTTTAGCTTAAAAAGGCCAAGGTGTCCCACTGCATCCTGGGGCCTCACTTAAATCCAGTTCACTTGTAAGTCAAGACATCACCTTCCTGAAGCCACTGGTTCTCTTTGAGAATTAAGGACAAATTACAACAACACGGACCCAAATTGCGCAAATACAGGGGATAGCTAATTTATCTACCTGAGCAAAGATCACACAAGAGAAATCAGATTACTGTGAGATTCTTGCGGGACTTAGGGCCCATTCCATCTAAGAGTTTGAAGCAATATTAGACTGTGGAGTTCAATGTGCTGTATAACTGGCCTGAAGGATGAGGTTTAGATCCTTTAATCCAGAGGCAGGGAACCTTTGTCTTGATGCCATGTGTGGCCTTCTAGGTCCTTGGCTGCAGCCTTTTGACCGAGTCCAAGTTTTACAGAACAAATCCTTGTATTAAGGGGATTTGTTCTGTGCAGTTTGGCTTCAGTCAAAAAGCAGCACTGGAGGACCTGGAGAGCCACATGTGCCCTCAAGCCTGCAGGTCCCCCACCCCTGTTTAAATTTATACCCGATTACTAGGGTGCTGAATGGGACTGATCAAATTATTTACCCTCCCACCTCCTCACTGAAGTTTTCTCCTTAATAATGACCACAATTTTTTTATGCCTCCTATTTACACTTCTTATTTATATTACTAATCTATGTATATGTCTTATCTCCCTTCAGACTAGATTCTAAACTCTTTACAAGGAAGATATTATTGCCTATGTATCTTCATGTCCACCCCATCCCCCAGCATCTACACTATACTCTGTACATATTAGATCCTTATAGACGTGTTTATTGAATGTATGCATGCATGCATGGATAAATGAATGAGTTTGTAAGATGGGGTTAATAAATCCTATTTCACAAGGCTCTGAGGAATGACTAATGAAAATACAGTTATCCCTTCCACATAACAACTTTCCCCCTCATGGGTTTGATATATCGTAAGTCAGTATAAGGAATTAAATGGGAATTTGGGAGGAGTTTTGTGGAAGCCACAAATGACATGTGAAGGCCAGTAGATGACACAGAAAAAGTTCAGAAACTCAGAAATGCATAAAAGATTTTATAGTATTATGTAATATCAACATATTTTTATCTTGTAATACTATAAATGCCCCATACAAGAAAAAGAAAACTCCATTTCCCTCCAAAAAAGGAAATGAGGCATTTTTGTGTTTTTGTATTCTCGTTGTCTATCTGTATCTGGGAATCATAGGCACTCAATAAATGCCAATTTAATTAATTAAAACAAGATATCTACTCTAATTCTAAGTCCCACATAATTTCCTCCCATGTCTCTCAAAATCTGGGCCTTTGAAATACGCTAGAATGCCATCACCTCCCTCCACTTCCCTACACCCACCCCAGGTAAATGTCCTGGGATCCGAATCACCAAGCAACACCTCAGCATCTTCCCAGAAAGAGCTCCAACACAGAGTCACGCTTGTTTCTCCTTCCAGCCTTGCTTTCATCAGATAGATGTCAGAGGTCTCCCTGGAGGTCTCTGAGATCCGTCACTCTCCAATGGAAAGAAGTGTGTAAACCTTCAACCAAGAATTCAGATGAAAGATTGTGAAACTCTCCAAGTGTTCCTCTTCACAGGTAACACTGGAAATATTGAACTGATTTCTGAAACTATAAAAAGCTTCCACAAGTGAGATCGATAACAATTTGAGAGAAATTGTTCTGTCCAACAGCTCTGGAAAAATAAAGTGTATAATACCTTCACTCTACATGTAGCTGGAAGGGAATGTCATTAAATTAGTGTGCGCGCACACACACACACTCACACAAAGTATAACAATCTTGGAGCACTTAACAAAGTAGAACAGGACAAAAAGTTGTCTACTCCGCCCTTCCTTCCAATTTTGCTGGACAAAATTATCTAAGTGATTTCAGTGAACTCAGGTTAATAGCCAGGGATATGATGGAAATTCAAAGAAGTGTACTCCAAATTATATTCACTTCAAATGTACACACTTCAGCTCAGGAAAAAGTAAAGCAATCCAAAAGGCAAATTTGACCTAGCCATGAGGGACTCTGCTGGGTGACTTACAACTGTGAATCTGATTTAAAAAAAAAAAAAGGCTGAGACAGCTCTTCTTAAAAAATGCATATGACTCCTTTATTATAATGAACAGGTTGTAGTACATTTATGCTAAAATTTGTAACAGGATCCAGATGCAAGGTTCAGATATCTTGGATCTGATATGGAAATGAAATGGGACATCGTGAGATACATATTTAGACATTTGGAGTAAGGGTTCCAAAACATGGGGCCAGTGAACTTGGACAAAGAAAAAAATACATCTTTATTTTCAATTATCTTCAACTCAAATTTAGCCTTCCCTTCAATTAAGCTGGTAACATTAGGTTAACACCTAATGAGGGAGGCAATGTGCAAACAAATATATACAAAGCAAGCTATACACAA
>NW_027186933.1:0-11732 GCF_028583685.1 Petaurus breviceps papuanus | reverse complement strand
TCTGAACATTTCTTAGGTCACATTTTCAAAGTACAGAACTAAAGTTACCAAAGTGGCCACTGGCCCTTAAACAAACACAAAGTACATAGATAGCATTATCACTTCAATTCAAAACAAGAGTTCAAATAAAGTTCTCTGGGGGAGGGGTATCCTTCCCCTCACACAGCTCCAGCCCCTGCCTCCAAGCACAGAGAGGGGGCTGGGCAACAAAACCAACAAGGTGGGGTCCCTGGGGATCCAAGGCACTCCATCCCACCCACCATAGTCACAAGTCCATCCTCCCCCTGGGTCCCAAACTGTGGGATGCAGCCAGGAAACACATTCAGTGCCCCTGCTTTGCTGCTCAGTTCTTATCTTTTCCTGTGGCTGAATTCCGAACTCCTGGGCTCTTTCTCCTCTCGCAGGCGGCAGCCGCTCCTGGCTTCTGCCCAGGTCCGGATGCAGGCAGCTCACCATTCCTGCTCTCAGCTCAGCGAAGTCCGCATGCAGGCCATTCTCCTCTCCTGCTCCACAGCTCCACAGAATCACGGCTACCACAACTGGGAAACAAACAATTATCCCAGTCCCCATACTTTCCTTTTACTCTGCAGATCCTGTTCGTGATGCCATTTTGTAGCGGCAAGCACCCCAGCGTTCCCAGGGTGGCTGCTAGCACAGGTTCTTGGATCTGCTTTGATAAAGGAAAGCAACTCAAAATGGGTTAACAAGCTTACTTTAATCAGTCAGACATATATCGTTTACCTTGTTGAGGGGAGAAAGGTCAGCACCCCAAACTTCAAAATATACAGACAGAATTATCAAGACAGAAACAGATCAAGTAGACAGCTTTCCAAACTGTCCAACCATTACATCCATACCAAATCAGCATCTGGGTTTTTCAAAGCCGGGGGGGCCCTGGACAACGGCTTCCCAGAATACAGATCAAATCACAGAACACTTCTCAAAGTGAGCCCCCAAAACAAAGCTACACATCAGGGCTTATATAGCTTTCTCCTGGCTCAGAGAATGTAACAACCTTATTGACTCACTGGCCAATCAAGAAGTATCTATTGAAAAACAAGCTTCCCACCCCAGGCTTCAGGTGCACTTTAGCCTAGGGGCAGGGAAGATCTTCCAAATTTGCATTCTCATTACAGGTGTTAGGTGAAAACCTATTGGTTGGATGGTTCTCATCTAACGTGCTGGCTGCTGCCTAAATTTTCCTTGGCATAAGAGACGCAGGTATCCCAATCTGTCCAGCACCTGCCTTAAACAGAATAGCTCAGTCCAGTGCTGTTTCTGCTGTGACCATGGATTGTCAAGGTGGCAGAGGACAGGGAAGGCAGCTTCCGCAGGAGGGAAACAGATCCTAGAACCAAGGAACTGGCAGAGCCCATAGAACCCAGAATGCTAGAGGTGGAAGGGCCCTAGTGAATGTCAGAGCTGAGAGGTTCTTAGAATAAAAAAGAGAATGACAGAGCTAGGGGCAACCATTCAACCATTCATTTCAAGCAAGAAGAGTGATCTCCCCATCACTGAAAGTATTCAAAGAGAGGCTGTGTGATGACCCCATAGATGACAAATGTATTCTTGTTCCAGGTGAGAATTGTGCTAAACCCTTTCTCAGGGCCTGTCCAGCTCTGTCACTCTAAGCTTCCTCTGGTCCCAACCCCCTCCCCCATCTTTGCCAATGCCCCCTCTGCAGGCTGCTAGTGAGGAGTGCTTGAGACATAGGCTCTGGGACCTTACCTTTCTGAGTTCAGGAAGACCTCAAAGGTGCCTCCTTCCCCTGAATGTCCTTCTGTCCCCAAATGGCAGTGGTTGGTGAGATCAAGGAAAGTTTTTGGGGCTGCCCACTGAGAGGCCAGGCTGTTAACCCATTTCCAGGGAAAGACTCTGACTCTCCTTACCTGGGGGTGGTATCCCTCCCCATATGCCATGGCCCTTGTCTGCCCTCGGCCAGAAGCATTGCCCAACAGAGAGTATAAATTCCTTGTGGGGCTAGAGCTGGTTTGGTTTTCTTTGTTTAGTCCAGATGCCCCTAACTCCTAGCTCCTAACCTGGCATCTCATTCTCACTAACTGAGAATATCTGACTTGAGAACCTCTAGTCCAACCATGCATGGACAAGAATCCCTGCTCCAGCTGACCCAACAAGGGGCCCAAGCCAGGTTTCCCTTTGAAGACCTCCAAAGAAAAGGAACCTGTTAGCTCCTGTAGGGGCCCATGCTACTTTTCCATACCTCTTATTTTTTTAAGAACATTTTCTTCAAGGAAACAATTCCAAAGATTAGGAAAAATGGCAGCTGTCTGAAGAAAACATTTATTAAACATCTACTATTTACTAGGTTGAAAACATCTCATTTCATTCAGATCTTCTGGATTCCGGGCCCAGTGCTCTACCCACTTTGCCCTGTGGTCATACTATGAGGAAATTAGGTGGTACCATAGTGCACATAGAGCTGGGTATGAAGTCAGGAAGACTCATCTTCCTGAGTTCAAAT
This sequence comes from Petaurus breviceps papuanus, assembly GCF_028583685.1. Taxonomy (NCBI): domain Eukaryota; kingdom Metazoa; phylum Chordata; class Mammalia; order Diprotodontia; family Petauridae; genus Petaurus; species Petaurus breviceps. Next base: position 9,250 of record NW_027186933.1, on the reverse strand, counting down.
CTGACCTCAGATACTTCCTAGGTGTGTGAGCCTGAGCAAGTGACTTAACCTTTTATGCCTTAGTGCCTCATCATAAAATGAGCTAGAGAAGGAAATGTCAAATGACAACAGTATCTTTGCCAAGAAAACCCCTAGTGGAGTCATGAAGGGCTGAACACAACTGAAAAACAACAAATATAGAAGGTGGAAACAAGGACAGGTGACAAGAAATGAATGAATATAAGAGCATGGCATGATCCTGCATAAATCACCTAATGAGTGACCAAGTTCAAATGAGAAAAGTTTAGGGAGAAAAGCCAAGGTACAGAATATGGGTATGCTATTGTTTAGAGCAATACTGAGGAAAAGTGGAGAACCCCAAGAGGGATGTAATCTTTGCTTGGTCTGGTTGAGAGCTCTGTGAGTAAAGAGAGGGGGGCAGATTCAAGCTAGGCTGTGGAGACAGATTCAGTAAAATTTGGCAAGCGATTTGATATGAGGGGTAAGGAAGACTGAGCAATTGATGAAATACTAATGTTACAAACTCGGGAGACTGGAGGGCAGGGGAGTGTTTTTGCCTCTCTTGGTTTCCGTGGTGCTTAGCTCTGGTTCAAAATTAAGAGTTTAAGAAATGCTTGTTGACTGGAACGATGTCTGTGCCCTCTGGTGGGCTTTGATCTCTTTGGTGAATTCTGAAATCTAGTCTCATAATATCCTCTCTCTGCCTCCTCTGTCCCCTCTCCCTTTTTTGTCCTTTCTTTGTCTCCCCAGAATTTAGCATGGCCTGGCATAAAGTGTTTAACATATGCTTGTTCACTGACTGACTATCTAGGGCATGTGTCAATGTGTCAATACCCTCTTCATGTCTCATGAACCTGAAGATGAAACTACTTGTAGACCAGAGAGATCTCCAGTTGCACTTTTCTCATCTCTCCCATTCCCGGTATACCCTCTGAGATAAAACTGTCCTCTAGCCTAGCCAGGCACGTAAGTCACCTTCTCAGCTTTGAGGGGAAGGAAGCTTTGCTATGATGGTACCAGTTATGCAGGCTTGATGAAGAAGGCATCCAGCAGCCACATTCATCAGTACAATGTGGGCTGCCTAGTGGGGCTAGAGTATGAAGCAGAGGCATCACACAGGGCATTCTTCTAATTCCCTTGGGCCCTGGCCTGATGGGATATAGAAGCTGGGCACAGCAACCTAAGTAGAATGGGTGTGTGAGCAGTGCTGAACTCATTCCAGGAAGTGAGCTATATTCCATCAGTACTTGGTAGCTATGTGGGCAGTCAGGGTACAAACACCTCCTGTCTGTTCTGTAATATACTGGCCCTATCTATGTCCTTGATGTTCACTTCCCTATGTGTGGGTCAAGAATGACCCTTGCCCAGAATAAAATAAGCAGAGATATCTCCAAGTAGAGACAAGAAGGATTTATTTAATCATTTCTTCTTGCAAGAAGGGTGGTCTTGCTACTAGAGGCAGTCTAGTAGGAGAGGCAAAATACAAAATGCAAAGCTTGATTATATACCCAAAAGACCATCCCTTTCCTCCCACTTTGTCCTGTCCTGTTCTTGTTAATTAGGAACTGAGGCGTACAATCTTAACCGCAAAAATCTGCTGGTGTTTGCAGATGAAATGTCAGTAATATAAAAAAGCAGAAGGTACATGTCTAGTGGACATGAAAACAGACAAAATATATCATCAGTATCAACTTAAATATGAAAGCAGAAGATAAATGTTCTAACAATATCAATACAGATATGAAAGCAGACAATATTTTATGAATCATGGGGATTTTAGGACATGGTGACCTGCCCAGAGTTTCGCAAAAGGATTTCCAATTTTATATTTGTACAGGTCAGATGGTGGTCATTGGAAACAAGTCTGGGACATTTGGGCCTGTGGTTAAATTTGCAGGGTCAGTGCTTCCCCTCCTATGCTTAGCTAAGCTTAGCAAAAACTTCAACTTATGATCAGGGCAGTAAGGCAAGGGTCCCAGGCTCCCAGCCCAGGTTACTAAGTCTTTGGTACTTTTTTACAATTCTGTTCAGATTTCTGGAATGTTACCTGAGAAGCTTTCACTTTTATTCCATTCATCTAGGTCTTAGGGTCTGCAAATGGGAAGAGGGTCATAAACTTCTGCCTTCTCTAGATAGAAGTAATTTTCAGAGGTCTGGCTTGCAATGAATGGGAAGAAGCCAGACTACACTACCCTTTTCTAACCTTTTCTAAAGTCTTTGTGGGCTAGTGCTGATGTCAGGTACCCCAGCTCCAGCCCCCAGAGGCTGCAAGGGGACCTCTACCTGCAGCTCTTTTTTCCTGTGCCCCTTCCTATAGGGATATCTCATGAATTCCATGAGAAGCTGGGAAAGGAAGAGTTGGAAGGAAAACATAGGGGAAGGGAGTCTAGCAAAGCCCAAATTGGAACCCACTCACCAACTACCAACCATCCGCAGACTAGTAGAAGATCAGAGTTGGGAGGGCTCTTAGAACAGAGACTATAAGAGCTAGGAGGGCCCTTAGAACAGAGGCTGTCAGATCTGGAAGAGCCCTGAGAACCCAGAATGTCAGAGCTTTAGTAGACTGGTCCAAACTTTTTGTTTTATAGATTGGAAAATTGAATCCTGGAGAGGGGAAGGACACCATGGGAGAAATTTGAATTCACTAGCTGGTACCTTATTCTGATCACTGTGACTCAACTCATGGTTCAATGAGCCAATGATGTATGAGCTTCTATATCCAGAAGTGAAACTAAATGACAGATCAATTATGTTGTTGTTATTATTTCTTATTCTTATTCCATAATAAACTATTACTATAATTACTACTATAAAATCTACTGAAAGTGCATCTGCAGCTCCCACTGTGGGAGACAACTAGACAGAAGAACCTTTTGCATTAAGTATCATTTCCTATGATTCATTTTGCTTGCATGTTAAAAGCTAATAGTTTTCTTTGAACTATGTGGCTTTGAGCTTCATAAATTCACATGCCAAAAGGGTAACACATTTTTCTTCTGCTTGTTTCAAAAGTTTTCCCTGCCTGGCACTTTCTCTCCACCTTCCCACTCCCAGCTTGGATAACAATGAGCCCCCAAAAGTGCTTCCTTTATCTGGAAGTATCTCAGGGAGACAGCCAAGAGTCCCATTTGCACTCCTGGCTCTCAATATCTGTTTAAGATCTGAGTGGCGATAATTTATCTCTGCAAGCACTCCTATCCTTCAGTAAATCTTACTGATACATGTAGGCTATATGTATTGCTATATGAAAGTTATGTCTTGCATTTTACTTCACTTTCTAGAGAGCACTGCCTGCTAAATGTTGGGGAATAGGCAGGAGAGCTTGATCCTGCCTCCCTTTTTGAATTAGCCTTCACAAATAGAGGACAAAGAGACCAGTCAGTAAAGTTATTGGCTAAGACTAAAAGCCAGATACATTGGCTCCCAAAGCAGAACTCTCCTTATGGCACCGCCTCTTTTAAGAGAGGTGACAAAGTAAGAAGAGATTTTCCCAGGTCTAGAGGGCAGCGTTGGGTTCAGATATTCTTTAGATGAGCACATGTCTTGCCATAGCTCCCTCCTCTTGTATTTGAGAAATTAAGTTTTGAACCTATGGGTAAGACAGATACAAATCCTTGGGGTGCTCCCTTGGAAACTTCTTCTGTGTTCTCCATCATCATCATCATTGTCATCATCATCATCATCATTATCATTATTGCTAACATTTATTTGGTGCCTTAAGGTTTACGAACTAATTTTATCCTTATAAGAATACTGAAAGGTAGGTGCTATTATTACATCCATTTTACAGATGATGAAACTGAGACTGAGAGTGTCTTGCCCAGAGTCATACACCGAGTAAGTGTCTGAGGCAGGATCTGAATTCAGGTCTTCCTGACTCCAAGTCTAGTGCTCTATCCATTGCTCTATCAAGTTGTAATCAGCTAGCAATGCTTATGCTTTGTAATTAGCAATGCCACCAATTCTGAATTCACCTAACTGTACTCTTCTAGTCCACAACTCTCCATCTTTTCCACTGACCTCCTTGACGAAGACACTCCACCTCCCAACTGTGGGCAAATGGACTGGCTATCGCCCATGCCTGGAATGCTCTCTCTCCTCATCTCTACCACCTGGATTCTCTGACTTCCTTCAGATTCCAGTTAAAATCAAACCTCCCATAAGAAACCTTTCCAAATAGTAGAGTCTTCTCTCTACAATTACCTCCAATTTATCCTGTATATATAATTTGTACATAGTTGTTTGTATGTTGTCTTCCCCATTAGTCTGTTAACTCTCTGAGAGAAGGAGGTTTTTTTTTTTTTGCTTTTTTGGAGGGTAATTGGGGTTAAGTAACTTGTCCAAGGTTACATGGCTAGTGTGTGTGTGTGTGTGTGTGTGTGTGAAGTGTCTGAGTCTGGAACTGAACTCGGGTTCTCCTGACTCTGGGGCAGGCGCTTTACTCACTTGTTGGGGGCCAGGAAGTAATGGTATATGGGCTAGTGCCTGCTTGCTTGATGTATGACCTTAAAAGGTAATAAATAGAGCTGTAGAAGATGATTGGCTATATGTACCTATAAGTTGCCCTGATGCGGAAGTTCAGGGCAGTCGCGATGTAGCTGAGCCTGAATAAACAACTCCTTCAAACCTCGGGTGCTCTGTCTGGTAATTCCTCCTAGGAGGCTGGTGACGACCGAAGACTTACTATGGGTAAGTGAGAGGACGGGATATCAATAGCCCCCCACACTCACTGAGCCACCTAGCCGCCCCAGAAGGAGTTTTTAAAAACACTTTCTTCCTATTTTTAAGATTAGCACATTGCCTATGCCTAGCACATAGTAGGCTCTTACTAAATTCTTGTTGACTTGAAAGACTTTATAAAGCGATTTGATAAAATCTAGGTAAAATGTCTCTGTGATAGTCTCATGATCAAAAAGTTGAGGAATGCTATTAAAAATGGAAGGAAGGAAACAATTAGTCTACTATGTACCAAGCACTGTGCAAAGTGCATCACAATCTATTTAATCCTTACAATAACCTTCTACTGTTATTTCCATTTTGGAGTCGAGGAAACTGAGGCAGACAGAGGTTAAGTGACTTACCCAAGGTTATACAGCTAGCAAGTATGTGAAGTCAGATTTGAACTCTGGTTTTCTTGATGTCAGGTCTAGTGCCTTATGCACTAAACTACCTACCTGATCAATGATATCTTTTCCTTGCTATTCACCTTTTTTGTTTAATAACACATTTCAGATTTCATCAGAAATCCAAGTCAAGCTCCTTGGCTTGTGACAAGCTGTTTTCATGCCCCTTGAGATGACGGTCAGAATATTTGCCTTACTCCAGTCCTGCCCTGTCTCCATCCTTCTTTATGCCAATGTTATAAAGGTTACCGACAATGGCTCAGCATCCCATCCCCAGTTCTCTCAGCCTCTAGGTGAGGAAACCCTAGGTTGGGTGATCAATCCTACAGAGCAGGTAGGTGCTCTCTTGCTATCTCAGTTCAGATATCAGGGTGGACAAACAGATCCCTATCAGAGATCTTGGTTCTTAGCTTTTTCTCTTTGGCAGAAAAGACAGAAGCAAAATCAATACATCAAGAAGGAGGTGTTAAGTGCTTATGATGTGTCAAACTCTAAGCCATGACAATTCAAAGCCCTCAAAGAGTTTACCTTCTAATGGAGGAAAGACATGCAAATAAGCCCATATATACAGTAAAAGGTAGGCTCAGAAGGGAAAGGGACCAGGAAAGGCAAGTTGAGCTGTTTTGAAAACCAGAATTTTAAGTGACAAAAGTGAAGAGGGAGAGCATTGTAGACATGGGAGACAGCTACTGCAAAGACACAAAGAACTACAGCACCAGCTGCAAAATCTCTTTCTCTTCAATGTCTTCTCTGCTCCTCTAATTGGTACAAAAGACTTAATTGCCATAATAGAGGACTTCAACAATGTAAGGGATGTTCTCCCTTATCTAACCTGATGAAGAGTTCTTTTTAATTTAGTGAAATTTGCCTTGCTAACAAGGACACATCCCTTCTCAATCTCCTGAAAGTAAAGATAAATTCTTCTTTTTTTTTTTATATGACCAGCTGCACTTTAATGAGAACACAAATATTTTGTCTTATATAATGTATAGATACTACAAATTGTCAATGTCACACATTTCCATCAAGTGCTGTTGGAGTGTGTCACACTCTGAGTGAATAAACTCAAATAAACCTGTTTCTGATTCAGACTGGCTAATTGGCATTAGCTAGTCCCATGGATAAGAAAACTCACATGAGAACACCAATATTTCATTTCTGAAATTCTGGGATTTTACCTCAGATCTTGCATATTTACCAATGGAATTCATATTCTTATTCATGTATGAATTAGACCCTTCCAGTTCTGAGATTCTGGGGTCTCAAGCTTCTAGGCAAGTAATAGGAATTCTACCACACTTGACATCCTACCTAGCACATAATAAAAAGAAAACAAAATACTTGTTCCCTTCCTTTCCTCTCAGTCCTAAAGGAGCTTACATTCTAATGGGTTGGAATTCATGTTACTTGCCTTGTTGTTTGAGGTCTCTGAATCTCAGAACTGGAAGGATCTAATTCATACATGAACAAGAATCTTCGTCTAATTTTCCCTATAACTGTCATTCCATCTTCTTGAAGGGGAACCCATGATCTCCCAAGGCAGCTCTTTCCACTCTGACTCAAGCAATTGAAGTGCATTTTCTAAAATCAGGAGAGGAACAGAGAGACAAGAATGAAAAAAACATGGGAGGAACTCCTGGATTGATTTTGGAGAAAAAAAAAACCTCACAGAACCAAAAAATTGTGCCAGATTGTGGGCTCTTGACAACAAAGACTGAGAAGGAGAGCAGAGCAGTCATAGAAGTCATACAGGTAGGTTACCCTATACCCTGATTAACCTCATTACTATCCAATTCCCCTTCCAACTCGACTTTTGACTTTCTGATTTTGCCACCCTGCCTCAGTCTTACCTTGGAATTTCTCCCAGTTCTTGGGACCTTCTTACTCTGGCATGCCCCCCTGTGACCTCACCCTGGACCATCCTTCTGCCATTTTGAACTTCTTTTTCCCAGTAGTGAGTTCCGCCTGGAGCCTCCATTTTGAGGAGCGGTCCAGGACGACCATCTTTCATCCTCTTTTTGGCTATTCTGATTTTCTGGATCTAAGACTCCATGTACCCCTTTTAGGTCCCTCTTGTGTGTTGTAAAACCATTAGAATGCAAGCTCCTTTAGGACTGAGAGGAAGAGAAGGGAACCAGCATTTTCTAAAGGTTTATTATGTGCCAAGCACTGTGTTAATGACAGCACAAATATTTCCTCATTTGATCCCTGCAACAATCCCAGCAGATTGGTGCTGTTATTATCCCCATTTTACAAACGAGAAAACCAAGGCAAAAAAGATGAAGTGATTTGCATGAGATGAAGGTTTACATAGCTAGTAAGTATCCAAAGCATAATTTGTACTCCGGTCTTCCTGATTCAAGACCTATGACTCTATCCCTTACATCACTTAGATGCAGGGACTATTTTGGGCCTTCTTTTGTATTCCTAGGAATTAGCACAGTGTAAGGGTAAGCACATACTATTTCATAAATACTTCTTATCTTGCCTTACATTTCCTATTTTACAGGTGAAGAAAATAAGGCTCAAATGGCAGTGACCTGCATAAGTTCACACAGCCCAGCAGGAGTTAAATCCAGTCTTCTGACTCCAAGGTCAGGATCAACTGGAAACCACATTGTCCCTACCCTCAAGGCTTCCTAACTTTGCTTCCAGTCCTTCAAGACTACTTGCCTCCAGACTCAGACGGAGGCGACAAGACCTAGGTGAAATTCTAGGCTTTGCTATTTAGCTAAGTAATCCTTGACAATTTAGTCCTTAGCCCTTCTTAACCTTGGGCAAGTCACTTTCACTCAAAGGAGGAAGTTAGATTGAATGATAAGTAAGGTCCCCATCAGCTTTCAATTCTATGGTCTATGATTCAGGTTCTGCTGAGGGAGCCGGTCAGCAAACAGCTATGTACATACAATACACAGGCAGGGTCAAGGGGAAGTAGTCTCAGAGGGAAAGCTTTACCTTGATTACTTCAGAGTAGAAGCAAAAGTTGGAATTTGAATTGAGCCTGGAGGGAGGACTGTGGGTTGAGGTGAGAAGGCAGAGCATTCCAGGCCAATTCCAGTCTACCATAGTTTTCAGGTCAGAGTTCTACCTGGGGCCCCTGGGGGTTGAGGTGCCACTCCCTGATGGGTGGGGTCATAGTGAATCCCAGCTCTTCAAAACTCATTTCCATTAATCTAATTGGAACCTCCGCAGACCTGAGCACATGGGAAAGTAGGGGTGTAGCCCCAAGCTGCAGAGCAAAGAAGCCTCTTTCAGGACTAGTCTTCGGGGACAGGGAGGTGTTATCTTTTACCTGGGAGCCAAATGGAATCAACAAACATCTTGGAATTTTCTAGTGGAGGGTGAGCTCACCCAGATTGACTTAGACTAGTGAGGGGAGAAGTGAGCTCTCAGTTGTCCTCACTTTCAAAGTGACCTTGCCTGCCAGCCTCGGAAAACTTTTTTAGCTGTGATGGAGAAGAGTGATGGTAGCTGGGGCAGTGATGTGATTAGGAGCCCTGCAACTTCAAATGGCTATGGCAGCTCCTTTCACCAGCCTAGCAAGTGACACTGCCCTTAGAAGACATGTAGTATAGTGCAATGACCTTCTATAGACCCCTATTCCCTCATCTATAAATTAGGCCAACTCATACTTGCACTGAATATCTCACAGGATTATTATATGGAGAATGTATGTAGCCCAATAGAAATGGAGGCTATCCATAATCCATTTTCCATATTTCCCAACCAGTGTATCCTCTAAACAAATACTGGTTAATTGAGTATCTACTGGGAATATAAAAAAAAAATAATATAATGTCTGCCCTCCAGTTGATTACATTCAACCCTTTGGAACTCCAGTCCCACATCACCAGCTATTGAACATTTCCAGTTGGATGTAGCTCAAATTCCTCCAGGTATGGAAGACCCAGAGGGGTTCTTGAATGTGTGTGACAACTGGAGTGTGTGTGGAACCTGAAGAGAATAGGGTGCTATCATGTGTGATTTGTGTGACACAAGATAGCACAGATGTGTGGCATGTTAGGTATGTTTGACTTAGAGATGTGTTTTGCATATGGGTGCTCTAATTTGTATTTAATGGGGTGGTGGGAATTAGGGTGAAACACAAAGGAATGGGTGTGGGATAG
>NW_027186932.1:0-10421 GCF_028583685.1 Petaurus breviceps papuanus | reverse complement strand
AGGAAGGAAGGAAGGAAGGAAGGAAGGAAGGAAGGAAGGAAGGAAAGTTCATGGTCAGATGAAACCAATTCTCACACAGGCTAGGTTCAGAAATGCATGTCTTATTCTGAACTAGGAATACACCAACTCTCTGTCAGGAGGTGGGCAGCATCTTTCATTATGGGTCAGGCCTTCCCTCTGCTTCTGGGGGATGTCTAATGTCACTTCCAACCCCCAATCTCTTCTCCTGTGGCTAAAATCTGACCCATGCTCCAACCTGCTCAGCTGAGTCTCCCCCCAAAAGTTACTGAGCCTATAATCTAGGGAACACCCCTCTCTAGGGCTCTTCAGTTCCTCCATCGGTAAAGTGAGGGGAAGCATTGAATGGTCTTTAAAGCCAATGAGGGGGACTCAGGAGAGCAGGGAGTGAATCCTGGCTTTGCTTCTGACCCCATTGGTGAGAGCCTGCAAGTCCTCTCAGGGTCTGAATTTCTCCAAAGTGAGTGGTTTGGTTAAAGGGTCCCTCCACCCATTGGGTGGGCAGGATGGCAGGAAGACAGGGAGTCAGGCAGCTGGCCAGGCAGGTGGGTAGGCCCCTGGCCAGCTGGTCCAAGGAGCTCTGAGAGGGGAGCAGAAGCAAAGGTCTTTCCCACAGTCAGCTCCAGCAGGCCGGCTCAGGTCCAGAGCTGGCCCACACCCAGGGGGCAGCTGAGAAGCCCGATGGCTTTAGGTCTGAGGACCAAGAAAAGGGCCCAGCGGTATCCAATGGCCTCGGTGCCCTTGGCCCCAGTGCCCCACCCCCCAGCAGTAGGGATTAACCCAGGCCTCTTTCAAACTTGCCCCAGATTTTCAGAGGGCCCCTGGCCTGGAGAATGGTGGCCTGGCTGGGATTCCTTCTGGGTCTTTAAACCCACACAGAGCAGACAGGGAATTCAACGTGAGAAATGCCCTGTCTGAGGCCCCTCGGCTGCCTCCCTCCCCTCCTTCACTCACTGACATTCCTACCATTCAGCCCCTACTGGCTCCCAGAGACAGCTGGCCTGGGTGCCTCTGACACCACACCTGGCCATGCGAGCTGCCCCAGGCTCACTAAGTGAGGGCAGCCTGGCTCCCAGAGGGATTCCCACTCAGGCTAGCAGGCCATGTGTGGCGCTGGAAACAGAGGGTCTGGATTCGAATCCTGTGTGCCTGGGGAGACCATTCAACTTGTCCGAGTCTCGAGTACCTTGGCTCCCAAGGTCACGGGATCTGATCCCTCCATACCCCCAGATCCTAGCTCTGGGATCTAGCCTTGGCTCCTGAAGCCCCCCAGCCAATGCTTCCAGCTCTGAGCTCCAACTCTGAGTCTCTGGGCAGTGGGGAGGCGTGTAGGGCTTGTCTAGAGGATGAGGGTAGTTGGAGCGGGGGAAGCTTGGCCAGCTGTCAGGTGCCGATATAGTAATAGGATGGCAAGTAGAGGCCAGGCCCCCTGGCTAAGTCACCCAGGCAGTGGCAGGGTGGGGCTCTCTGGCTCAACATCGCCCTCTTCCTGCCATCCCTAGCCACGGGCCCTGCACACAGAAGGCACTCCATGGGTGCTGATTGATCAAGGATTGGCTGCAGGTCACGGGCAGGCAGCAGACTGTCCCCATTCCCTTCCTTGTCACCATCCTCAAAGCAAGGCCCAAGACTCAGCCTGGAGCTTCTTGCCATGTCTGGGACCTGCACACAGCTAGCTGGGGGTCATTCGAGGGGAGCCAGGCCTGTCATGGGAGGCAGTCTCATCTACAGAAGGAGGGCACCTGATGGGATGACCTCCAGCCTTAAAATCCTGACCCCAATGGCAGGGAGGTGGAGATGTCTGGGGCAGAAGAGCTGAGCCTTCCTTCTCAGACCCACCTCCTCGCTCCCTCCCTTCCCAATACATTGGCATCTATTTATATCGATTCACTTTGTACGGGGAGGCTGGGTGGCACAATGGACAGAGAGCCAGGCCTGCCGTTAGGAAGACTCCTCTGCCTCAGCTGCTTCCGAGCCGTGGGACCCTGGACAAGTCACTTTACCTTGGTTGCTTCAGCTTCCTCAACTGTAAAATGAGCTGGAGAAGGACATGGCAAACCCCTTCAGTATCTTTGCCAAAAATAAAAACCAAACAAAAGACAAATGGGGTCACAAGGGCATGACTGAGAAATGACTGAACAACCCAAAGTTTCTCTTCATGCTGCACCTACGTATCTGTGTCCTTACACCCCATTTGAAGGCAGAGTCCTTTCCTGCTGCCACTGTTTCCTTCTTCATGCCCATATCCCTGGCACCTACCCTGGCATCTGGCCATCTCCTTCTTTGTGCCCGTATCCCCGGCACCTACCCTGGTATCTGGGCACCTCCTTCTTTGTGCCCGTATCCCCGGCACCTACCCTGACATCTAGGCACCTCCTTCTTCATGCCCGTATCCCCGGCACCTACCCTGGCATCTGGGTATCTCCTTTGTGCCCATATCCCTGGCACCTACCCTGGTATCTGGGCACCTCCTTCTTTGTGCCCGTATCCCCGGCACCTACCCTGACATCTGGGCACCTCCTTCTTCATGCCTGTATCCCCGGCACCTACCCTGGCATCTGGGCATCTGGCACACAGTAGCCTCTCAATAAATGCTTGTTGGCTGATTGGCTGTCCAGTAGGCTCTTCAGAGCTCTGGGGCTGTATGCAATGTTGTCTACAAATGGCAGGATTTTGTGACTCTATTGGAAGAGGAAGCCTCTGCTCTGGGTTTTCTCTCGGACTGTGAAGAGCCCTTCTGTTGGGCGCACAGCTAAGCTTCTCCCTAAAAATGCTCCTCTCTGTGTCTGTGTCCTTTCTTCCGCCCATATTCCATTTTTCATCTCCAATAGCTTGTTCAAATAGGTGAGGTTGGAGTGGCTTGAGTTGCCCCTGGAGAGGACCTCCATAGGTACATGTTTCTGGGGAGGACAGTAACACTGGACAAGTGAGGCCCCCTCCCACAGGAGGGAGAGACCCCAAGAGTCCCAGAATCCCCCCGAGGTGGCTGTATGTCTCAAGTCATGGGACTAGCTAGTGTCTGTGAAGAATCAGGACCACGCATCTCCCAGTGGGTGGTAGAGAGGCCCGTGCTGGGCATGAGAAGCTGAACATGGGAGGAGGGTAATCGCAAAAATGTGGGCTTGAAACAGAAGACAGACTAGCCCTTTTCTGGCTGTTCACAAACCATGGTTCTGATGGTGCACTTTAGAAATCCACCAGAACTGGGACCAGACTCCTTGACCTGTGACTTGCAGAGTCTTCTTCTTTTTGGAGCCTGGGATGGAGGCCCTTCTTAGGGTCTGTGGCATCCCTCCTGCCACCACGGGGGGAGGGGAGGGGCATCCAGGACGCTGGCAGACAGCCGGGGACTCTTCCCATCAGCAACTTTTCTTGATCCCTCCAGGCAGAAGCAGAATGAGTAGAATGGGCTGCCTTTTCAGCTTGGGTCTTTCTCTGGCTCTTCCTTAATGTGGTGCAAATAAACAGCCTGGCCCACATTCCCTGGCCTGTTCAGTCCTTGTGAGCACTCAGACTCCTGATACAAAGGTTCTAGGCTTGGGATACACTTTGGTCCTCAGCCAGAAGGTCCTAAGCCCCTTGAAGGCAGGGGCCATCATGGTTTGTCTGTCGGCCCTAGTTCAGGGTATGGGTTGATTGACTGAGCGGTGGTCAGTCAATCAACATTTATTTAGAACCTCCTATGGGCTAAGTATACCAAAAAAAGGCAAAAGACAGTTCCTGCCCTCAAGGAGCTTATGATCTAATGGGGGGACAAGTGTAACAAAGCAAGTTATATACAGAATCAGAGGAAGCATCAGCAGAGGGATGAGGATGCAGAGAGCTGGGGAAGGCGGGACTCTACTTGGGCCTCCAAGGAGGCAGGGAGGCCGGAAGTCAGAGGGCTGGAGAGAGACATGGAGGCTGCTGTTTGTGGACCAGCCCCAAGGTCCTGGGCACTGGAGAGAAGAGCCCATGTTGGGAAGTCAGGTGGGAGAAGCCTGGAAAAGCAGGAGGGGGTGGACATCTGGTGAAGGGCTTTGAGCCTTTTGTATTCGATTCTGGAGGCCTAGGGGGCAGAGTTTACTGAGTTAGGGGTGACACAGTCAGACCTATGCTTTAGGAAAAACTTAGCTTCCTAAGTACAAGATGGGGGAGAGCAGAACTAGCCATCAGTGTATCTGAAAAAGATCTGGGAGTTTCAGTGGACTCTAAGCTCCATGTGGCCAGAAAGGTGAAAGGGTAGCCAAGGAAGTTCATGGAGTGCCAAGTGGCTGCAGGAGGGTGTTCAGAATGAGGAAGGCCTCAGGCAGAGGCTGGACGTGGTACCAGGGGCTGCCTTCCAGCATTGCAGGCTCTCAGACACTCTCTGGGCCATTTTACTTGGAGCAGGGACAATCAGCTGGTACCAAAATTAGACCAGCAGAGGCTTGCCCAAAGTCACAAAGATTGGACCACAGGGCAGGATCTGAACCCGGCACCTCTGGCTGTTCCTCCTCTGGCTGGGCCTGGGCTTCCAGCCAGGTCTAAGGCTCGGCAGCCTCTGCTGGCCTGGGTGGGGGAGGGCATGGGGCAGGGCTGGGGCCATCCCCACTCATGCAGAGGGTAATCGCTGAGCCCTCCCTTGGCTGTATTATCCAAACACAGCTTGGGGATGTGAATCCCTCCCAGGGCATTGTCCCATGCCTGAGAACCAGAGGGGAGAGGCCCGGCACACAAAAGGCTCGCTGACGAGTCCATTTTCACAGCCCCACAGAGAGAAAGACCCAGAGTCCAAACAAAGGATGCCCAGAGGCCCAAGGCAACTGGGCTGGAAGCTGGGGCTTAGTCATGGTGCTGCTGCCCAGGAGCGCCTGGGGGAGCCTGCAGGGTGGGGCCCTAAGGGGGACCCCAGGCCAGCAGCTTCAGGTCCTGAAGGGAAGGGGGCCCCCTTCCCCCTTTCTTCACTCCCCCTGGGGCCCTTTGAACACAGAATGTCAGAACTAGAAGGGCCTTTACAAAGGGGGAAACTGAGGCTGTGAGAGCCCTAAGGTCCAAGGTCTAGAGGTCTCAGAGTGGGAAAACTGAGCCTTGGCTTTCTGACCCAAAATGCACCAGACAAGAGCCATGCCTAGAGAACGTGAGCTGTGGCCAGTCCTGGGTCAGTCAACTCAAGGAGTGCCAATGAAGACGGAGGCAAGAAATAGGGGCTGGAGACAGGAAGACCTTGGTTCAGTTCAGGCCCCACCTCTGACACATACAGACTTGGGGGGCCTGGGCCTGCGTTGGGAGACCCCACACATACCAGTGAAGCCCCAGTGGGATGTTCTGGGCACTGAGGGACAGGACAAAGTCAGGATGGCGCCCCTGCTGACAGTCACGCAGGCAGTCACTGCTGGTGCTGTGCCATCAGGAGTTCCTCTGCCACCTTGGCCCGGGCTCTCTTCCCACTCCCACCCACTGTTTCTTCCTTATGGCCTGAACCTGCGCTCCCCCCAGTCTCCCTTCCGCCATCCCAATGGTCACTGAGCTGGGCAGGGAAATTGGACCCTCTGGTCAAGGTCAAGGGGGCTGGTTTCCCCATGGATGTGTCTTTTAGCCCTTTCTAAATGACTTCAGCAGTGCCTAATCTGCCCAGCATCACCTGTCAGTGCCCGTGAATCACCGCAGCCCCCCAGTCACATCACTAACATGTGGCCCAGCACATTGCCAAGGGATCCTTCCATCAGGAGGCTACAGGCCATCCATAATTTTCCCATCATGCAAACTGGATTAGCCAGGGTGATGCTGACTCTCCCCCCCCCCCGCCCCCGGTGTTCATTCCTCCAGCCAGGAAGGCTGCTCTCTCGGTCCTTGAATGAGGGGAAGCTTGGACAGAGCTGGGCAGAGGCCACTGAGCTCCCTCTGAATTTCGATGCCCCAGCCTGTGAACTACCCGAACCAAATCCTCCCAGAGATGGGAGCATGAGGCCAGGTTGGGCAGGAGTCAGGGTAGAGGCAAAGATCAGGCTGTCACAGGAGGGTCTCGTCACCAGCAAAGCCAAGCACAGGGATTTCCAAGTGTTGGCTTCAGCACAGGAGACCTGGCTGACTGACCTCTTTACCTTCTACATGGTCTTGGGCAAATGCCTTGATCCCTGTGAGCCTCACTTTAATCATCTGTATAATGGGGGAGGTGGGAAGAGCTTCCTCCCAGTTCTGGATCCAGCTGGGGTACAGACCCAGTACACAGCTCCCCGTGGTCCCCCAGATAGTGCTGATACATCTCTGGCTCCTGGAGCCTTCTCTGGGGCTGTGGCCTCACTCTCCACAAACAGCACAGCTGGTGGGTCTGAATGGCCCTCCTCCCCCACATCTCCCCGGCGGCTGGCCCATGGGCAGCCCACTCTGCTGAAGACCCCAGGGAGCTGCTCTCCCTGGCCACGGTCCTGACAGAGGGCAGCAGCCAGCCACACTTTCCTGGCTTCCTTTTCCTTACTCTGGTTTAGAACTTCACACAAAACACATAATACACAATCATGAAGTCTGATGGGAGGCTGGAGGCTCAAGGACCTCCAGCCCAGATAAACAAAATGCAGACTGCGCCATGAAACATACACGAGAGGTGCACTCAGCGTGCACACGCACATGCGTGTCCTTTACATTTTGCTTGACAAGAGTAGCTTCAGGGAAGTGATTGAATGGAGGCCCCTTGACGGCAGACACACCACTCTTTCTTCTGTGCCTTCACGTGGGAGAAGGCTGAGGCTTGGCCCCAGAGGGCAGAACTAAGGGGGTGTCAGGAAGGTGGGGTGAGGTGCATTAGGTGGGAGTCAGGAAGAACCTCTGAACAGCTGGGGCGGGGGGAAGCTGTCCCCAAGGGGGAGGTAGAAGGGTCCCTATTGCAAGGGTTAGAGGTGGGGAAAGGGCAAGGGGAGGCTCCTGCTCCTGTGGCCAGGCTGCCTGTAACCTGGGACTGTCACTGGAGAAGTTCTTTGTATCCTGGGCTCCACTTGCCCTCTGGGATGCTCACTGTGCCCTTCTCAGCCACCCCCGGATGCCAGGCACTGGAGTCCACAGGCCCCTCCAACCACAGTCCCTCTGGCTCCTTTGCCTGGTCTGAGGGGGCCCTGGGTTCCAGGGCTCTCATCCACCTGGCCTGGCCTCCTTCCTTAGGGACTGATGTTTCCAAGAGTGGGAAGGTGAGGGGAAATCAGCCACCAGAATTGCATAATGCGTGTGCGTACTTGGGGACCAGAAGGGGGTGGGTAATGGAAGGCAAAGCAACACTTCTAGCCACCACAGTCCCCAGTCACCCCAACCTTGCAGCCAGGAACCCCAACCCAGAAGGTGAAAGACAAAAAGACAAACCCCTGACCACCTTTCATCTTCCGGCCCTGAGACCTGACGTCATCCTGAGAGGAGCTGGCTACCATCACAGATTCCCTCCCAGCCCAGCAAAACCGTGACTAGTGACCAGTGACCAATGACTAGCAACCAGTGACCAGCGACCAGTGACCAACAGTCAGTGACTGGTAACCAGTGACCAGCAACCAGAGACCAATGACCAGTGACCAGAGACCAATGACCAGTGACCAGCGACCAGCGACCAGTGACCAATGACCAGTGACCAGCGACCAGCGACCAGTGACCAGTGACCAGCAACCAACAGTCAGTGACTGGTAACCAGTGACCGGTGACCAATGACCGGCGACCAGCAATCAGTGACCAGCTACCAGTGACCATTGACCAGCAACCAGTGACCAGCGACCAGTGACCACTGACCAGCGACCAGCGACCAACAGTGACTGGTAACCAGTGACCAGCGACTAGCGACCAGTGACCAGTGACCAGTGACCACTGACCAGCGACCAACAACCAGTGACCAGTGACCAGCGACCAACGACCAGTGACCAGGGACCAGTGACCAGTGACCAGCGACCAACGACCAGTGACCACTGACCAGCGACCAGCGACCAACAGTCAGTGACTGGTAACCAGTGACCAGCGACCAGAGACCAATGACCAGTGACCAGTGACCAGTGACCATGGCCACCAGGGGTGGCCATGAGCTCACCCAGGCTCCCGAGGAGGTGCCCTTCCACTCCAGAGGCGACCGATGAGAAAGCAGAAAGAGCTCATCCATCATGCCCCATCAGGTGATGGTCAGAAACTTGGAGCCAAGCTCCCAGCCGCCCCCACCCCGTCTCCAGCTGTGCTCCCAGATGTGGTTTCAAAGTCTGTCCCGTCTTTCATGCGGGACCAGCCCTGACTCAGGGGTCAGTCAGTCAGGCAGCCAACTGCAGGTCCTGCCCCCCCCCCCTGCACACCCCCTGAGACTCCAGCACAGAATCCTCAGACTTCAGACATGGGGGGCCATCTAGTCCAGCCCCTTATTTTACAGGGGAGGAGAGTGAAGAAACTTGTCCGAGGTGACAAGGACTTAGAAGAGTAGAGACAGAACTCAGTTTAGGGCTATTTCTATCACATTCAGTGCCCTGCACTTGGATGCAGGAAGGCCTGAGTTCGAATCCTACCTTAGAGCCTTGCTGTGTGTATGACCTAGAGCAAGCCTCAGTTTCCTCTTCCACAAGCTGGCTCATTGGCCCCCAAGGTTCCTGCTGGCTCTAGGATCCACCCTTCTACCCTGGTGACTGAAGATGTCCAGGATGTGTGAGGCCTTCACGGCTACCTCCCCAGGCTGACAGCTCCCTCCTGGACATACACCTTTCAAAGCCCTGGCTCCAGCCTCCTGACCATTCCACGAACAAGCCCCTCCATCCCCTGGTCCTGGACAGTCTTTTCCAAGAAGGCCATTCACAACATCCTTGAGACTCTGCCAGAGGCGGGGAGTTCACCACCTCCCAATTCAGCACCTTCTGCTCCTGCGGAGAAGCTCTCATTTCTGGTGATGTTTTCCCCGAATTTGGGCTTCACTCTGCATTCGTGTTCTGGCCCTGCCCCCGTTGCCTTGTCCCCTGAGAAGCAGTCCTGGGTCTCTGCCTTTCCCAGCAGCCCCATCGCCAGGACGGCCGCCAGCCTGGCTGGCTCAGCCTGAGCCTTCTCTCTTCACAGAGGATTTATTTCTGAGGATGTACCCAGGTTGGCCCCTGCTCCTCTTCTCCCCGATGCAATTCTGATTCTCTGGACTTTCCCATCTTCCCCACCCCTCCTTCCAGCTCCCTTTTATGTGTCCCCAGTTCAGGTGGAAGCTGATTGCGGGGCTCGCCATCTTTGTTCTTGCTGCTCTGGGTAGTGTCCAGGGGCCTGGCGCAGAGGACCCTCTTAACAGATGTTTTCAGACTTGACTTGTAGGATTATCAGATCTGGAGTGGGAAGGCAGTCAGACCCCTGGTTTTACTGAGGCCCAGAGAGGAAAAAAGTCTTATGCTAGGTCACAAGGCGGCAGGTGGCAGTGCCAGGACCCCCATCTCCATGGCCAGTCAGTGCCCTTCCTTCCTCTCCCCAGCCCCCACCTTGTTCCTTCCACCCCAGTTCTCCAGTCACACCTAGCACCTCAGCCCCTCCTGATGATCCCAACTGGAAGTCCCCTTCAGGACCCCTTGGACCTGCTCTCAATCATTTTCTAGTCACCAGTATAATCGTTTGGGTCCAGGGCACAGCCTGGACATGATGCAGTGGGAAGGTCCCAGGTCTGGGAATCTGGCAACCCGGGCTCCAATCCCACCCTCCCTGGGCCTCAGTTTCCTTCCCTGTCAAGTGAAGGGGATTCTGCCAGCCCCAGACCTAGAAGCCTGTGGTCCCCTGTTGCCCTCCAGGGCCTGCCCATCCTGCCTTGAGATGGCTCTTCGGCTTCCTTTCCAAGGGAGCCGGGGGTCTGGCACTGAGCAGCCGTTTCCTTGCACGAATTCATGTCTGGAGTTTGATTTATGACCGGACATGGAGTATTTTCAGCTGAAGGAAATGGAGGGCTCTGGGTTTCAGCTGTCTTTACACTCTCCTCCCGCGGTCACCATAATACCGAGTCCTCCGCCCACTTTGAGGATGGCCCCCAGGCAGCTACTGGCTTTGGTCTGAGCCTGGATAAGGCTGGGCTGGGCAGTAACAGGCCTGGTCCACAGCGGGAGGGCTCCCAGGACAGGGGAGGAAGTGCTGAATGATGCC
Source organism: Petaurus breviceps papuanus (assembly GCF_028583685.1). Taxonomy (NCBI): domain Eukaryota; kingdom Metazoa; phylum Chordata; class Mammalia; order Diprotodontia; family Petauridae; genus Petaurus; species Petaurus breviceps. The sequence goes on along the minus strand of NW_027186932.1, from coordinate 341 downwards.
AAGGGGGCCCCCAGAAGGACGCTGGCCCAGGAGGCCCAAGCCCTGCTGGGCCCAGAGCTCAAGAGCTGCACGGGACCGCAGAGGCCACTGCGCCCCAGCCTCGTTCTACAGATTTGGAGACTAACGGGGCAAATGTTCGGGGCAAGATTCGAACTCAGGTCTTCCTGACGCCTGACGCCTCCATTCTAGTCCCAGCCTCCTCATTAATTAGCTAGGTGATGTCTGCAATGACTCACATTGTGCCATCATCAAACACTCACCTCACAGCACAGCAGAGAGAAGAGACGAGGAGAGGGGAAGGGAAGGGAGGAGAGAGAGAGAGAGAGAGAGAGAGAGAGAGA
>NW_027186931.1:0-13848 GCF_028583685.1 Petaurus breviceps papuanus | reverse complement strand
AGCCTGCTGGTTGGTTTCCCTGCTTCTCTCCCTACTCCTATTTCCTAAAATTAAAGCCTGACCATGTCAAACTCCTCCCATTCTCCACCATTTGATGGACTCTAGTGATTCTCTGTTACTTCAAGGATAAAATAGAAAATCCTCTGTTTGCCTTCTAAAGCCCTCCTTTACCTGTCTCCTTCTTACTTTTCTAGTCTTCTTCCACCTCCACTATATACTTTGTGATCCAGTGACACTAGCCTCTTTGCTATTCCTCAACACTCGAACTCCAGACTCTGATCATCTCCCATACCTGGAATGCTCTCCTTCATCTCTGCCCTGCTGGCTTTTCTTCAAGTTCTATAAAATCTTGCCTTCTAAAGGAAACCTTTCCTGGTTTTCCTTAATGCTTGTGTCTTTCTTCTGTTGACTATTTTAAATGTATCCTTTCTACAGCTTGTTTATAGTTTTTATTTTATATTGTCTCCCTCATTAGACTGTAAGTTCTTGAGAGTAGGGACTATCTTTTGCATTTCTTTGTATCCTCAGCCCTTTGCACAGTGCCTGGCACATAGTAGGCAATTCATAAATGCTAGTTGACTGAAAGAAAGACTGTGAACTAGGCAATGAGTTTTTTGAGGAAGAAAAGAGAATGTCCAAATGTTGATAGATAATGGCCATTGAGATCTAGACTGGGTGATAAATTTGGAAATCATGGTCCTCAAAGGAGGAGAGGTTACTAAACTTATGGTAATAGAGGGAGAGGGGAACTTGCAATGGGGAGGAAGGAGTATTCCAACTTCCCCAACACAGTCATTGAGTCAAGGGTTCATGAGCAAAAGGAAGGGAGGTTCAGAATCACTGGGATGGGGAGAGTAGGAGAAGAGTGGAAACCAGAGGGCAAAGTGAAAGTAGAAAGAACCCATCAATCATATTATGAACAAAGTCCCAAACTGAAAACACCCAGGAATATCATAGGCAAAATCCAGAGCTTTGGGGAAAAAAAATACTGCAAGTAAAGAAAAAGTTCAAGAACCAAGGAGTCACATTTAAGATTAGACAAGACTACGCTGAAAATATTATAAAGAAGAGGAAATCTTGGAACATACTATTCAAAAAGATGAAAGAAAAAAGTTTCTAGAGCCCCCTTACCCCTATATCTTCCCTCTCTTTCCTGCTTCTAGGATAAAATATAAGATCCTTAGCCTGCTGCTTAAATCCTTCCACAGTCTAACTCTCACTGGCATACCCAGGATGGCTGCTAGCACAGGTTCTTAGATCTGCTTTACTAAGAAAGATAGCTATTCAAGGGGGTCAACAACTTTTTAAAAATTACATTCATTAGTTCAGAGGGAAAATGAACACCCTGAACTTCAAAGAAAGTTCAAACAAGGAAAATAGAGAAAACACAAGCAGAGAAATAAAGACCAACAGACAGGGCTTCTGTCTGAGAAATTAGTACAGATCAACAGACAGATCTAATTGTATGACCAAGGCAATATATCCATAGTTACCAGAGAAAGAAGCACCAACATCTGGGTTTTTCAAAGCTGAGGGCTCCTTAACAGTTACCCAGAGTCTCATCTGGTCAAATCACAAGGACACTCTTCCAATGAGTGTGTCCCAAAGCAAAATGCTAACCTCAGAGTATATATCCCTGTTTAGAGCCAGAGGGCATCACAACCCTTCTGACTCAGTGCCTAATTAGAAATTAACAAAAGGTTAGGAAACCTTTCCTACAAGCAAGCCTCCCCTAAGCCAGCTTCCCTTAATAGGCTCCACCTGAGGTATATTACAGGGCAGGGAAGATCTTATATCCCATTAATCTTACACCTATCTTTTCAGTTTTGTTTCAGATTACTACCTTACGTGCATTTTCTGTTCCAGAAAAACTGGCCTATGAAAAGTTCCTCTTATATGAGCGTCTTTGCCCTTGCCCAGGCCATCCTCTAGGTCTGGAATGACCCCTCATGTTTGGAATGTTCCATCCTTAGAATTTGACCTTCTTTTAATGTATACTTTAGTTACCACATCTTACATACAACTTCCCCTGATCCCACGTTATGTGCTCTCAATTTCTAGAAATTATACTGTATCATTTGGCACTGACATTTCTGTGTATCATTTCTTCTGTCCCAGCTCCAAAACCTGGTTCTCCCTTCTCACCCTTCTCCCCAGCCATAAGCCCCTTGAACACAAGGACTACTTTCATTTTTGTTCTTGTCTCTCCAGCACTGAGAACATTACCAGGTGCTTGATGTTAAAAGCTGTTGAATTCCAGCTTGTATTTTAGCTGTACATTAATGGGCCGACTCCTTTATTCAAACATCAGCATTATGAGGCAGGGACTGGTGAACATTTCTGTCTCCTCCCCATGGGTGCCCAGCATAAGACATTACACACAGCAGAGGCTCAAGAAACATAATGCATTTCAAATGTGCCTTCCAGCCACTCTCCCTGGTCTCCTCTCCTGCACCTCCTCCTCCCCACCCCACTCCAGTGCATGCATTCGTTCAATCACTCATTTGTTCATAAATTAATTGATTCAACAACCATATATTGCACACCTACCATGTGCAGGGGTTGTGCTGGGTGCTAGGAACTGAAAAGGCATGTTCCCTTCTCTCAAAGAGATTGTGGTGTAGCCTAGACAAATCATGGATAAGGCCATACAAAATAAATCCCAGGGCAGCTATGTGGTGCAATGAATAGAGCACCAGATCTGGAGTCAGAAAGACCTGAGTTCAAACTTGGCCACAGACACTTGACATGTACTAGCAGTGTGACTGTGGGCAAGTCACTTTACCCCAGTTGTCTCTCCAAAAAAATGGTGGTGGGGGGGGATAAATTCCAGGCACACATGGGGTGGGGGAGGGCTGTGGCAATAGCAATTGGGGTTCCAGGAGAGAATGTGACTAGACAGTGGGTCTTGAGTTGAGCCTTGAAACAGTCTAGGGGTTCTAAGAGGTGGAAACCCAAAGTGAGTACATTTCAGGCATGGGGGACAACCTGGGCAAAGGGTGTGTTGTGGAGTGGATATGACAAGAAGGTTAGTTTGGCTGGACTGTACTCCAGCAATCCCCTGTGCCAGGAAAGTACTTCCGCATCTCCACCTTCAAGAACTTGATTTTTCTCTAAAAGCTTATCAGGGGTGGGGAACCTGTGGCCTCAAGGCCACATGTGGCCCTCTAGGTCCTCATGTGTGGCCCTTTGACTTGGAGAACTTGGATTTGGTCAAAGAGCCTCACTTGAGGACCTAGAGGGCTACATGTGGCCTTGAAGTGTTTGGATTCAGTCAAAGGGCTACACGTGAGGACCTAGAAGGTCACATGTGGCCTTGAGGTCACAGGTTCCCCACCCCTTAGCTCATGGGCCACCTCCCCTATGAAGGCTCTCCTGATTCCTCCAGCTGCTAGCTAGTGCCTTCTCCCTCCACAATCCCCCCTAAAATAGTTACCTCATCTTTAGTTTGGATATACATATGCTGTACATGTTGAATGTAAGCTCCTTAGGGAGAGTGACTGTCTCATTTTATTTTTAATTCTTACCTTCAGAGCCTAGCCTTGCTTGGCATGCAGTAGGTAATTAATTAATACTTGTGGACTGACTGCAGAGTCTAGAGCTTATGGGATATGGAATTTATATGGAATTTTGTTTGTTCTCTGGAATGTTGGTTATAAACTCATAGTAAAAAGGATTGTAAAAATGAGCCTGATGAACAAGAATACTCATCTCTCTGGCTCTTACAACCATTTCAAAGGTGCACAAAGGGCTTTCCCTGTTGCAACCCCACAGGGCTGACAGACACCAGTCATTGTCCCCATTTTATAGATGAGGAAGCGGAGGCCTGAGAAGATGGACAGAGGTGACTTGCCAAAAATTCCCCAAGAAGGCAGTGTGAGGCTTGGCAGACGTGCTCCAGGCATCTGACTGAGCCTGGGCTGTGTCCTGGAGGAGCAGGAGAGCTGGGAAGGGAATGCACCCTGGAAAATCAGCCTATGGGCTCGGAGTCTGATGCTAAAGCTTGGTAAGAGGAGGGTCAATAAATATTTATTTTTGATAATGGATTTTCTCCAGCAGAAAGCTCCCTGGAGGGCAATGTGAGGCTGAGAATGGGCAGATGGTGCGTTTGGGGCTTTCTGCTGCTGCTTCCTAAAGGGAAGAGGAGGGGAAATCCAGCCAGGCCCTGGCAAAGCCTTCTCTGGCTGGCATGAGCTCAGAGCCAGGAGAAGTCCCCACCCCCCCAGAAGCCCAACCCCACAAATCCCCAGAGTCTTTGCTCAGTCATAGACCCTATGAAACCAGATTGTATCCAGCTCCCTTATTTATAGAGGGGACTAAAGTTCAGAGAGGGGAAGGAATTCACCCAGGGTCACACAGCAAGAGTGACCGAGCAGGGACTAGGACCCAGGGTTCCTGATATACAGGTCAGGTCAGTCAGTCAATCAGCATGTATTAAATGCCTACTCTGTGTGGGATACTGGGTACACAAACACAAGATAGTTCCTGTCCTCATTGACCTATAATCTAATGGCAGAGACTGGACAGTGGGTGGGGTGGGGAGAAGGTACCAGCAGGGGCCCTGATGGAAGGGTCTAAGGAAGTGCCCACGCAGGTCCCCTTCCATGATGCCAGGGTGCCTGCCAAGGGCTCCCAGGAGCTTTCAGGGGAGGTGGCCATTCTGCTACTGCTTTTCAGTAACCATGAGAAAGAGGCCATGGTCTTCCTGTTACAGGACAGGGAGGACCCTGGCCCTTCTCTCCTTCCTCCTCCAGCAGCTTCTGTGGGAGACCTTTCATCTACTTCATAAAGGTTAGGATGGTCAAAATCACCATCCTGCTGAAGTGTTTTCCTCATACCAATCATACTAGGGAGGATGAATGGATGGATGGATAGATGGACAGACAGATGAATAAATATTTCTAAAGTACCTGCTATGGACAGGGTGCTGTGTGTGGTGCTCAGAACACAAGACAAAGGTGAAGCAATCCCTGCCCTCTGGGAACTTACATTCTAATAGAAAACAAAGATCCTTAAACCATGCGGCCTATGATTGAGCAAGGTGTGTGGGTGTGTGGGTGCGGAGTCTGGCGGGGGGGTCTGTCTCCCACCATCTGCTGGAGGTTTGGGGGTTTGGGCTACTGGGGGGTGCTTCTTTTCATTCTGAGCTCATGCCAGCAAAAAACTCCAAGGACTATAATATTGATTCAGTTCAACAAAGGCTGTACACTGGGGATCCAAGGATGAAAACGGACACTGATGGAGGTCATGCCCTCCTGCAGTGGAGGTCCCATGGGAAGGGGGCTGGGCCTGGGGTTTTCAATGAAAGGAGCCTGCTCACTCCAAGCCCCCCTGCCTAACGCAGCCATGATGAGCGGGTGAAGGATCCAGCCTCTAAGGACCTCCAGGGAGGGGGAACAGATGTGAAAACAGAGGCCTGGGAAGCCCAAACTTTCCCCAGCAGAGTGGGGTACTTCAGGAGGTGGTGAGCTCCCCATCACTGAGTGTCTGCAAGCAGGGACCAGAAGACATAAGTCAGTCAGTCAGTCAGTCAACAGGTATGGCCAGGTGTGGAGAACAGTAAGACGGCCAGTGTAGTTAGACCTTAAAGGGCCTGGAAGGCAGGAAGGAGTTAACAAGACTGGAAAGGAAGAAAGGGGCCAGGGTATGAAGGGCTTTGAATGCCAGAGCATCTGATATCCGGTCGTGGAAGGAACAGGAAGCCCCTGAGGTTTATTGAACAGGTGGAGTCACATGGTCAGAATTAAACGTTAGGAAAATCATTTTGGAGAGAGGACAGATCAGAAAGGAGAAGGCAGGAGGCAGGCAGATTCATCGGAAGGCTGTTGCAAAGGTCCAGGCAGGAGGTGCCCAGAGCCTGTGCCCAGGAGCTGGCAGTCACTATGGAAGCAGATGGGGTCACTATCAGGTGTGTCTGAATACCAGAGGTCTCCCCAAATCCCAGTCCTGTGTGACCTTAGGTAGGGCTCCTAGGGTGCTATGATCTTCTGAATCCCCTCCCACAAGAAGAGTGTGAAGGGATCTGGGAGCTTGAATACACCTTGGGAGCCCTCCAAGGCCAGAGAGACAGAGTTCAGTTCACTATGAGAAAGAACTTCCTAATGACCAGAACTGCCCAACAAGGGGACTGAGTACCTAAGATGGGAATGAGCTCCCTGTCACTGCGAATGTTCAAGCAGAGTACCCACTTGTCATGGATACTGTGGAGGGATTCTTATGCACTGGGAGGGCTTAGAATCTCTGAGGCCCCTTCAGTTTCTGTGGTTTTAAGATGAGGTATGAGTTTGGGGTTCTAAGATATAAAAATTCTGGAATTCTATTACCCCTTTGTGTTGTTGTTTTTCAGTCATGTCCAACTCTTTGTGACTCTGTGGACCACACTATCCATGAGGTTTTCTTGGCAAAGGCACCAGAGTGATTGGTCATTTCCTTTTCCAGTGGATTAAGGCAAACTTAAATTTGACCAAGATCACACAGCTAGTAAATATGAGACTGGATTTGAACTCAGGTCTTCTGACTCTAGGCCCAGTGCTCTATCCACTGAGCCATTTAGCCTCTATTACTCCCTTTTAGGAATTTACAGTTCCCATGGTGATATGATTCTCTGACTTGAGACTCTAGGATGCACGGATTCTAGGATCTGAAAGTCTAGGGCTGCCTCTGTTTCTAAGATTCTCAAATGGAAAGGTTCTTTTGTCTCAAAGATTCCATGATTTGAAGATGCTGAGTGTCCAAGCCCATTCCTGGAATCCCACCCGACAAGGTTTGGAGATTCTGGGCAGCTAGGTCTCTGTGCTGGCTCAAAGCCCAGCTTACCCCCATACACGCTGGCTTTCCAAGCCTCCCAGGGCTGAGAGGAATGCCCACAGCCTTCCAGGTCTCCTTCCCCAGCTGGTAGCAATGATACGGAGACATGCCTGCTTCGCCTCGGTCTAATCAACCCCACAACAAACAGCAGATACAAATAGGGCCAGGGGGGAGGGGACTGGTGTTTTCCATTTAGAGACCATGAATTATTTACATTGCCATTATTCCAGCCAATTTGAGTTCACCCTTTCATCCTAATTTCAGTATAATCAAAGGCAATGAATATTTAATCAGGCAGCCTTCCAGAAACTGGGCAGGTCATTAACATAATGGCCCCGGGACTTCAAGACTGCCTTCCTTCAAATGCACGGAATCTGCCCCTTCCCCCCAATCTCTTCCTTTACCCCATGGGCTCCCAACTCTAGAGTCCCTTCTAGAGGAAATTCTGGACAGGGTCACTAGAGGCTAAGACACGACCGTGAATTTATTAAGCACCTCCAGAGTGCAGGGCTTTGTGTGTCTGCTGGTCACACCCAGGCAGAGGAATGAATGAATGAAAGTACATCTATTAAGCGCTTCCTGTGTGCAAAGGATTCTTTTAAGCACCTTGGATACAAATGCAAGGAAGTTACATAGTCTCATCTCTCAAACCCAACTATTCTGGTGGAAAGACTGCTGACCCAGGGCTGTGGTCCCCGGGACTTGGCCTCTATCGGGCCCCCCCCACCCGCCCTGCACACACACACACACACCCCACCCCAGGCTCTAAGATGACCCTTTGGCTTAGCTTGTCCTTAACCTAGGCTACTGAATCAGGCTGTCTCCACCAGCCTCCTTTTCCCCATCCCCCACTTTCTCAGTGTCACTTTCCCCTAAGAGGATGAAAGCTCCATGAGCACAGGGACTATCTTGTTTGCTTGTACTTTGTCCCCCACACATAGGACAGTGGCTTGGAACAAAGTAAACACAGTAAATCCTTTTCCATTTATTTAGTCAGGAGCCCAAACCTACTGACTTCCACTTCCCTCTTGGTTGAATAAAGATGGTCATCTATGCTCCCACCCACCTCAGGACTGCAAGGACCCAGTTTGGGCTGGATAAGAAAGTACTTTGAAAAATGCTGCCTCTGACTGGGGATCGAGGGTGGGTGTTTTCTAAGTGCCAATCTATGGAGGATTGAACCCTGGGTGGCCTCTGCTGAAGAGCTGTATGGACCTGGGTCGGCCCCTTTCTCTCGCTCCGGATCTCAGCTTCTTCCTAGTCAAATGGCTAGAAACAGGGTGTGGAGTTCTCTTTCTAAAGCCCTTTTCAAATCAGACAACCTATGCTGGTACAGCTGGCATATATTCACATGGGGCATTCTTTCCTTCTTTCTCTCCTGGCTGGGTGGCAAAGCAGACAGAAAACAGGGCAGAGTCAGGAACTGACAGGCTACAGGCTCTAGAAACCCCCACCTCCCAATTCTCCTGGAACTTTCCCATGCAGTCAAGATTTTGTCATTAGCCTGAGGCATCTATGCTTTCTAGAAATCATCTCACCTGGCCTTTCATTGCTTCAATCTCCCAATTCTTGGTTCCCAGCCCTCCATTTTCTGTTACCTCTGGATTGCCCAGATCACTTAGACCCCATTCTATTGGTCCAGGCCTTTGACCTCCAGTCACTCTAGCCTCTGGGGCCACTCCCATCAAGATCCTCCCTAGAACCATCCTCCAGTCACCCCAGACTACTAGGCCCCTCCTAGAGCCTTCCCACAGTCTTTCATTATATGAGACTGTAATGGAAATGTAAATTTAAAGATCTTCCCTGCCCCTAGGCTAAACTGCACCTGGAGCCTGGGCTGGGAGGCTTGTTTTTCAGTAGATACTTTTTGATTGGCCGGTGGATCCAGAAGGTTGTTACATTCTCTGAGCCAGGAGAAGGCTATATAAGCCCTGATGTGAGGCTTTGTTTTGGGGCTCACTTTGAGAAGTGTTCTGTGATTTGATCTGGACTCTGGGAAGCCGTTGTTGAGAGCCCCCCGGCTTTGAAAAACCCAGATGTTGATTTGGTATGGATATAATGGTTGGACAGTTTGGAAACTGTCTTCTTGATCTGTTTCTCTGTCTTGATAATTCTGTCTGTGTATTCTGAAGTTCGGGGTGCTGACCTTTTTCCCCTGAACTAGGTAAACAATACATATGTTTGACTGATTAAAGTAAGCTTGTTAACCCATTTTGAGTTGCTTTCCTTTAACGAAGCAGATCCAAGAACCTGTGTTGGCAGCCACCCTGGGGACGCTGGGGTGCTTGCTGCTACAGAGACCCATCTTGTTTCCATTAAAGCACTCAGATTCAATATGGCCTGCTTGTCAATACAAACATAACCAATGCTGAGATTCCTTAAGATCTGGCCAATATGGCAGATTTTTAGGATCATGCCCACCTTGGACGGTATTTTAAAAACCTTATTCTCTTTGGCTGAAAGGAGGCTTGGGTCAAACTCATTCAGGCAGGACCTGCATATCACTATTTTGGTGTCTCAGGACCCCTAAACCTCAACAGAATGACTGGAATTAGAATTCTCCTTCAGACACTTACCAGCTGCTTAACCCTGAACTCTTCACCTCTCGGAGCCTCAGTTTTATATTCCTATAAAATGAAGGGGTTGGCTTGGATGTACCCTAAGGCCCTTTCTAGCTCTAAATCTATGGATCCATCTGCCAGTCCAAGGAGCAAAGAAAAGAGAGCTGGACCTGTACTTCCAGAGGATGTGATTGTTGACAAAGTCACCATGAGCTGGTAAGGTCATAAGAGGCATCTCGTCTAATCTCTACCTGAGTAAGAATTGCCCCTCACCCCCAACACTTAAGAGAAAGGGTCAGCCAGCCTTGAAGACCTCCAGTGATGGGGAGGTCACTACCTCTGAGTCAACCATTTCTACATTTAGATAACTCAGATTGTTAGGCTGTTTTTCCTGACATCCAGCCTGGTTCTGCCCTCTGTGGCCAAGGAGAACAGGACTAATCCTTCTTTCACCTGAGAATGCTTCCCATACCTGAAGATAGCTGTCATATTCCTCTTGAGTCTCCTTTTCTCCATGTTAAACATCCACATTTCCTTCCACTGCCCTTCTTATGGCACAGACTTGAGACCCTTCCCTATGCTGGTAGCTTCCCTTTGGATATTCTCTTTAGCTAATCAATGTCCTCCCTATCCAACACACCAGTTTTGTGTACTGCTATGATCTGGGAGGCTCACAGGGACCCCCAGCTCAGCAGCCTTCACCAGGAAGTCTTCCTTCATTCACAATCTCTTCTCCCCCTCCCCAGCTACATGTGACCTCTGGATTCCATAGCCCCCCTCCAGTGCCTCTCTTATGAGCCTTATAACACCCCCCAGGGCTGCTGTTAGAGGATCTATGTGTGTGCCTGCCAGCTCCTTACTGTCCCTGAGCTCCCTGAGGGTAGGGACTGAGTCTCATTGAATCTTTGTCTCCCCTTCAGCACCTTGGACAGGGCTCCCCCCACAAATCCAAGTGGAAACAATGTGTGAATCAGTGAATGAACCCAAGTACAGGAGATTGATTGTACCTTGCCTGACCTTGTCTGAATCCCATAATTAAGGATTCCTGGGTTTAGCAGCTGGGAGCTGGGGCCATTTGTCCTGGCATTCAAAGTCCTTCCCAATCTAGCTCTTGATTTTCCAGATTTTGTTCACACACATGACTTTCCATGCTCTATGGTCTGGCCAAATTGAATTGCTTCATGACAGATTTAAGATAGAAGGAAGTTTGAATCTCACCCCTACATTTTATAGGTGAGGAAACTGAGGCCCAGAGAAGTACTCTGACTCTTTCAAGCTCCCTGAGCCCTCACCTTATCATTTCTCCATCTCTTGCCTCCATACTTTTGTACAGGCCACCACCCAGATCTGGAGCACATTCACTCATACCAACTCATACTAAGTTGAGCTTAGAAGTCACAGTGAAATCCCTTGTTTTACAGAGGAGGACACTGAGGCCCAAAAAGACAGCGGTATATTTGGCTTTCCAACTCATTTCCTGACTGGACACAGTGCTCTTTCTGCGGGGATTCTCTGAAATCTTTTGCTTTCTTCACAGGCTAACTCAATTGCTCCCTCCTCCATAAAGCCTTCCCTGATTTCTATATCCAGCTGAAAATAAGCTCTCAGTTCCAATTATCCAGCTGTAGCTTCACTCCTGACCTCCAGCCTCCAATCTCTAACTGTCTCTTATTGGACACCTCAAGCTGAATGTCTTGCTGACACCTCAGACTCAACCTGTTCAACTGGACTTCCCCCTCCCCCAAACCCTTCCCTCTTCCAAATTTCTCTATTACCATCAAGGACAGCACCATCCTCTCATCCCCCAGGCTCACAAGCTAGAAGTAACCCTAGATTCCTCACTGTCATCTTCTTGATCCAGGCTGTTGACAAGGCCTGTGGATTTCCCCTTTAAGACATCTCTTGAATATTCCCCCTTCTCTTCTCTGACAAATCCCCTCTTCTCTGATGCAGGCTCATCACCTCATACCTGGACTATTGCAACAGCAGCTGGGCCAGGGAGGGGAGGAATGCCTCCCTCCAGTCTCTCCCTACACCCTTCTGTCCTCTATTCAGTCACCAAAGTGATTCTCCTAAAGTGTGGGTCTGATCATTCACCACACCCCCCCCCCCAACTCAGTAAACTCTAGTGGCCCATAATTCCCTCCAGGGAATCAAATATCAAAAAAAACCAGAGAGATCTGAGGTTTGCTTGGCATTCAAAGGCCTTCCTAGCCTGGCCCCTTTCTAAAGACTCTGTGCCCCCATTCGGGGTTTTCTTGGCAAAGATACTGGACTGGTTTGCCATTTCCTTCTCCAGTGAATTAAGGCAAACAGAAGTTAAGTGACTTGCCCAAGTTCACATAGTGGGTGCCTGAGGTCACATCTAAACTCAGGTCTTCCTGACTCCAGGCCCCTATCTACTGAGCTATCTGGCTGCCTTGTTTTTACAGTCTTTGTATACATTGCTCCTTTCCTCCACAAACTCAAGCCAGTGACACTGTCCCTCCTTGCTTTTCCTCCCAAAAGACATTCCATCTCCCAACTCTGGGAATTTTCTCAGCCTGGAATTCTCCCCCTCCTGTCTTTTCTGGTCTCCTTTACACCTTGGATAAAATCCAGTCTTCTACAAGATTTTCCTGATCTCCTTTAATGCTGGAGCCTTCTCTCTGTGGTTAGCTCCAATTCATTCCCTCTGCTCTGCTTGTGCCCATTCCTAAGCCTAGTGTCCTCCTCTCCTCACCCCCTCCCACTAGACTGGCAGCTCCTTGAGAGCAGGGCCCATTTTGGCATTCCCAGGGTTTAGCATGATGTGCCTGGCACACAGTAGGCCTTTCATAAGTGCCATAAAAAAGCCACCAAGGCTTGACTTTCCTTTCCCCTCCATCCATGTCTGGACTTTGCCTCCATCCCCATCACACCATGCCTTGTGTCCTTCTCAGATTCCCCATGGAGACAGTCAGGGCATGAAGCCAGAGACAGGCTCTTTCCCCATCCTCATTCCCAGCTCTAGTCACAGGGTCCTGAGCACAGCAAGACCTGGCAAGTGCTTTTTACTGGATTTCAGATTTAGTTCTGGAATGAACTTGTCAGGGACCATCTCATCCCATTTCCTTATTTTACAGATGAGGAAATTGAGACCTAGAGAGATTTAGTGTTTTCCCCAAGATAGAGGAGTCAAGATTTGAACCCAGGGCTCAGACTCCAGAATCTATGGTCATAGGAACATCACAAAGAATCGAATCAGAAACTGCCAGGGTTAAATGTTCCACACTTCCTATGAGCCATCGGGGATTTGACTATCAGAAATACCATTTGCCAGGCCCAAGAGGTCAAGGCTAGCCTGGGCAGCTAGTGGAGGTTCTGGCCCGACATCTGGTGGCGAGTCCAAGAACTGCATCCTCTGAGCTCAGGGTCCCCAACCTGACTTTGGGGTTAATCAGTCATTGAACAAGCATTTATAAGGGTCCTGCTGACTTCCAAACTCTTGGTGCCAAGTGTTGGAGATACAAAGGCCATCTAAAGAGGGAAGTAATCCTTGGCCCTGAGAATGCCACATTCTGACTTGGGGGGGGGTATCATCTATATTTCCAAGTTTCTACAAAATCAATCCAAGGTAACAATTGGAGGGGTGGGGGTGGGGTGGGGGGGTGAGGGCTCCGATATCCTGAAGGACCCAGGAAACGCTCCTCGAAGAAGTGTGACTGAGCAGAGTTCTGAAGGACACAGAGGTTCCTGAAAGGCCCAGCTGAAGTGGGGCTGCATTCTAGGCATGGCAGACAAGGGACAGACATGGGAAATGGAGGGATGTGTATGAGGAATGGCAAGAAGGTTTGCTTCCACTCTGCAGAGGAGGAAACAGAAGCTGAGGGAGGTTAAGGGACTTGCTCACACAGTTAGTAGGTGTCTGAGGCAGGATTTGAATTCAGATCTTTCAGACCTCTAACCACTGCAATACTCAGCTGCCACAAGACTTGGCAACTGATTGGATGTGTGGTGTTAGTGTGAGTGAATATGAAGGATGCTGAGGCTGCCAGCCTGGGTGTCTGGAAAGATGGTGGGGCTCTGCAGAAAGAGGGGTGTTTCGAAGAGAAGGAAATTTTGGAAGAAAGATGAGTTCTGTTTTGGACAAATTAAGTTGTGAAATATCTACAGCAGAGACTCAAGATGTCCTAGAACAGCTGGGGAGGTGGGATTGGAACTCAGGAAAGAGGCGAGGGCCAGAGAGATGGAGCTGGGAGCCCTCTGCACCGAGGTGGGAACTGAAGTCACATGACCACCTTAGAGAGGGCCCGGGCAGAAGAGGTCCAGGACCAAAGCCTGGGGATGCCCTGAGTTTGGGTGTATAACAAAGATAAAGGTCTAGCAAAATAGACTGAGGACAGGCCAGCCAGGTAGGAGGAGAACCAGGAGAGCAAGAGGGTATCACAGAAACCCAGAGTGGGCAGAGAGGCGGGCAGAGAAGGGCATCAGCAAGGAAAGGGTGAAAAGAGGACAAGAC
>NW_027186930.1:0-10003 GCF_028583685.1 Petaurus breviceps papuanus | reverse complement strand
ACCAGAAAGTGAAAGCCATCAGAGTAGTTATGACATTGGCACAGGTATATAAAGTAGAAAGCACCCACATTCTCAAGCCTTTAAAACAGAACAGGCTACCTCAGGCAAAGGTCCTCCTCTCCCCACTCACAGCAACCACCCAGCGTGCTCCCAGCAGCTCCGGCCCCCGGCAGTCCTCAGCAGGAGTCCTTAGCAGAAAAGTCCTGCTCCCAGCAGCTCCGGCCCCTGGCAGTGCTCAGCAGGGGTCCTAACTCAAAAAAAAGGGCAAGCGCAACCACAACCGCAACCGCTGCCAACCGCAGGACCGTTAGCTCGGCTTTCACTTTTTCTCGCTTTCCGCTTTCTCTTGCTCTGCTATGTCAGCACGTCCATGGGGCATGGAAGATCTTTAAATCCCATAACCCTTACATTCGGCCCCAAGATCTTTCATGTCCCTTACTTGGCAAAAATACAGTAGGAATAACTGGTGTCAACAAAATTTCACAACAATATAACAAGAATAGCACACAATAAACACAAAAAACCATATTTTAGGGTGGGGCTTGAGCACAAGCTCCCCATCATTCCCCCCACCCCAAACAAATGGGGCCCCAAAATCTTGTGGTAAGGGGTGAAGATCTCTTCTTCTATGGCTACTTGCTGCTGAAATCGGATGTAGAGCTGTCCCTGTCCTAAGGGGTCCCATTTGAGAGGTCAGTTCTTAATATGCTTGATGCCAGGTCCAAGGGTGACACATCACAGTTGCAGACAGGGGGTGACATCCAGCTTAAGCTATCAGGCATCTACAGATGGAGGGTACCAAGCCTGTGGAAACAAATCTAACAAACAAGGTGAACAAACAAAAAATCAAGAAAAAGCAAAGAGACAATAACCAGACTATCGTAGCCTCACTCACGGTAGAATAAATGAGTTAAGGGTACAATTTTGTAATCATCTTCTCCAGAATAAACAATAGTTACAGTGTTATCCCTCCCATATGCTATAATCTCTGCAGCCTTTGGAAGATCATCTGGCTTCCGTTTTACCCATACTTTAGCTCCTGATTTTATTCTATCAGTAGAACCAAATCCTTCAGTTCCTGTGACAGTTATTTTGGAAGGAGGGTCAGTTTTTACAAGTGGCATTGTTTTACAAGGAACAATAATCACTTGAACTATCCTATCATTCTTGTGAATCTGTATGGGCCTTTCACTTAAATTCTGGAATGTTACAACAATTTCTCCTTGATAATTAGAATCTATTACTCCAGCCAATACATGTATTCCTTGAGCTGCTAATCCTGATTTGGGTAAAATCTGTCCAAAGTGATTTTTAGGGATTCTTATGCATATCCCAGTGGAAATTTTTCTTACTTCTTTCCTGTCCAACCAAAAGTCCTCTAAACAATGTAAATCATACCCCACCGAACCAGGTGGTCCTGGGTACGGTGCTGGGACATCTGGCCTCAAGGTCCAATACTCAATATTTGGGATCTTGTGTGTTTGTTGTTTTCTAATTTGCAGATTGGGGGTCATCATTCTGGCTAGAGGTGTACTTCCTCCCAATGGTCTATTATTCAAATTACGCAAAGCCATGAACAAATTATCCTTCCAATGTTGATATGAATTATTGGAACTTAACTTCCTCAACTGTTCTTTCAGTAATCCATTCATTCTTTCAATTAACCCAGATGCTTCTGGATAATATGGAATATGATATATCAATTCTATATTGTTTAGTATACAATACTTCTTCATTTCATTGCCTTTGAGATGTGACCCATTGTCACTTTGAATCTGCATTGGGTATAGACTTATATATAGACTTATGAGATCTAGAGTTTTACAAGTGTTTTTCTGGGTTGCATTCTTATAAGGACAAGCCATTAGTACACCTGAATAGGTGTCAACACAAGTACATATAAATCTGCATCCTTTATCTAGTGGTAGTGGACCAATATAATCTATTTTCCAGATTTGGGCCGGGACTTTTCCTCTTGCTATATCTCCAGTTACTACCCGAGGCACAGTTTGCTCCTTTTCCAATTGACATATATGACATTCTTCTGCTATCTGTTTTAACAGTGAATGAGAGATACTAATACCTCGATCTTGTGCCCACTGGTGTGTGGCCTGGACCCCCAAATGGCCTGCTGTTTGGTGGACCCATTTTGCTAATACTGGATCATCAGTTGTTGTCAAAGTAGGGACAATATGTTCAGTAGCAATCTTTGCCAGTTGATCAGCATGAGCATTGTATTCACGCTCTGGCATGGTGAGGGTCACATGAGCATCTACATGAAAAACTGACAAGTCAGTGACCAAAGACATGTTCCAGATATCTTCCCATAATTCTTTGCCCCAGACTTGTTTGCCATGAATTTCCCAATTTTCATTTTTCCACATGGGCATCCATGTAGCTAACCTATTAGCTACTGCCCATGAATCAGTGAATTTATGACACTGTCCTCTTTGTTCTATTTTGATGGCTTGATATACTGCCATAAATTCAGCATATTGGCTACTTCCACCTACCCCAGTAATTTCCAAAGTCCTTCTAGTACATGGGTTATAGGCCACTGCTTTCCAATGTCTTTTTTGGCCCAAATATCTTGCTGTCCCATCAGTAAACCATGCATGTCTCTTTTGTTCCTCAGTTAATACATCATATCCCTCATTCCATTTTACAGTGGACTGTACCAACTGTTGCTTTGGCTCAGGGGTTGTGTCATTCCTCTCAGTTTCTATGTTTGCTACAGATTCATGTAGAGCAGAGACTCCGCTTTTTCCTGTTTTCACTCTATTTTGAATATACCACTTCCATTTGATTATACTAACCTCTTGGGCATGTCCACTTCTGTGAGAAGCTGGGGTACTCATTACCCAGGTCATAATTGGGATTCCAGGTCTTGATATCACTTCATGGCCCAGAGTCAGTTGTTCAGTCTCCACCAAAGCCCAATATGCAGTTAACAACTGCTTTTCAAAAGGTGTGTACTGGACTCCAGATGAAGGGAGTTTCCTACACCAAAATCCCAAAGGTACATTTCAGCTTTGTTGTTTTTGCCATAAGCTCCAGTTTGCATAATCATCTTGTACAGTCACTTGCATGGGCCACAAATCTAGGGCCAATTGTATGGCAGCCTTGGCTTCTTCAAAAGCTTTACTCTGCTCAAGTCCCCAGTCAAATTCATATTTCTTCCGTGTGACTCTATATAAAGGTTTTAAAATCTGTCCCAAATGTGGAATGTGGTGCCTCCAGTATCCAAACAATCCTATGAACTTTTGGGCCTCCTTCTTATTGGTAGGAGTAGGAAAATCCTGAATCTTTTGTCAGGCTTGAGGAAGAATCTCCTGTAGCCCCTTGTTCCATTGTATACCCCCAATTTTCACATTTTGAGCTGGTCCTTGAACCTTTGCAGGGTTAATTTCTCACCCTTTACTTTTCATATTCTCGATTAGAAGGATCAAACTCCTTTCCACTTCTTTTGCATCTTTTCCCTGTATCATGATATCATCAATGTAGTGGATAAGCTGTACACCAGGTAGCTTTAATTCATCCAACTGTTCAGTAATGTAATGCCAAGCAAAGGCAACTTCCCAAGGTTCAAAATACCAGCATAGGTACTCTCCATTTTATTCAGTGAAAAATTAAGAACAGAGAAGATCAAAATATGACATCATTCAAAATACAGCATTTACTAAGTGTGATTCAATAATCTCCAAGTACTACTCCCAAGTGTGATTTAATCAAGTACTACCCCACTCCTGGACATTAAATTCATTTAATCAATCACAAAGTCCCTGTTCTAAATACTACTCCACCCCTAGGCTGTACATTCATTTAGTCCATCACAAAGCCCCTCTTCTCAAATGGAGATTAGTTTCCAATCATAAGTAAAGTATATTCATTTGTTCAATCACAGAGCACAAAAAGGTCCAAAGTTCCCCACCCTTGGATCACAATTGAATGTACCCCAGAGTTACAACAAGCTTAAGCACAGCACTTAATACCCAAATGGAGGTCTTTTCTTCATCTTGACATGAGGCAAGTTCTCAGCAATCTTTGTTCCTGGGGAGACAAAGCTTAGCAAGGCCACAAGATACAATGCCAGTCTCTTCATAAATTCATTCTCTGTCTGCAGAACAGTCCTAGGACCCCTGAAAACATTAGCAAAACCCTCTTTCAGGATTTCTGTAAACATACAACAAGAAAATCCTTCTTCAGGGCTTCTGAGCCAACAGCAAGGTTTCAAGACCTCTGCAACAACAGCACTGTCCTTCACCAGTGGACAGTATTCACTCTCTGTCTGCAGAACAGTCTCTGGAGCTCTGAACCAACAGCAAGATTCCAAGACTTCTGTAACAACAGCACTGTCCTTCACCAGTGGACAAATCTGGCAAAACAACATCAAAACACACAAAGTACCAGCATAACAGCCATGTCTCCTCAGTCCTTGGCAGCTCTGGGTGGCCGCTCTCAAAAGTCCCGGGCAATTCAAAGTGGCCCTCAGCAATCCTCTCCCTCTCTCTCTGCCTCCAAAGGTGCTGCTTCCAAAAAGTTCTTCTGCCTCTCTCTTTTCTTGTGTCTCTCTAAATTTATGTCATCAGCTCCTCCCAGTTCAGCCCTCTCTTTTCATGTCAACAAATCCATCCCACAAGTGGGATTCACAAGCTCTGGGTTTTAACACCAAAAACCAAGCCAATACAGGGGGATCTTTATATTCCATTACTATTACAAGCATAAAATTTGGTTACATATAGTTTGTATTTTACAAAATATATGTTGAATTTGACACAGTAGCAACAAAATCACTTTATTTTCTCACCCTTCTGAATTTCTTTTTCTTTCATTCTGTGTATTTAAAAAAATTTCCTTAGTTTTTCAATAAGTTCTTATTGATGTCACTTTTTTACATCACTATAGTTTTCTCCAGTATCCTTCCTCCACCCAGAGAGCCATCCTATATAACAAATAAAATTTTTTTTTAAAGATAAAGGAAAAGAAGAGGGAAAAAAAATCAACATAACTGATCATTACCTTGAAAAAGTCTGAAAATATGTGATGTGAACAATGCTTGTGGAACTCCCACTCCTGCAAAGGGGATGGGGTGGGAGTATTTCTCATATGTCTTTCAAGCCCTGCTTGTTATTTATAATTTTGCAACATCTACTTTTGATTTTTTTTTGCATATGTGTGGTTATTGTTTCTACTTACACTATTGTAGTCACTGTATTCTATGCATTTTAAATGTTCTATTGATGTACCTTTCTTTTCTTTGTTTTTGTTTTGTTTCTCTAACACTACTTGCTAATTTATCCCCAAGAAAAAAAGAAACCCAATTTTGTAACAAAAATAGTTAAAAATTTCTTATGCTTGAAAATATGTCTCATTCTGTGCCATCAGTGTATCAGCTCTCTGACAAGAATAGGGAGGAATGTTTCATCATCTGTTTTCTGAAAACCATAATTGGTCATTGTGTTGATCAAGGCTTAGGAATCTTTCAATGTTGTTTGCCTTTATGTTACTGTGATCATCCCATGGCATATTCAGAAATAGGATATGGGTTTATATGTTAAAAAAATTAATCACCTGGAAATAACTTTTTGAGGATGAGTCTTTCTGAACTTAGCCTGATTTTTTTTGCTTTTTTTTTTGGAGGGGAGAAGGTAGGGCAGTTGGGGTTAAGTGACTTGCCCAAGGTCACATGGCTAGTTTTGTGTTAAGTGTCTGAAGCCGAATTTGAACTCAGGTCCTCCTGACTCCAGGGCCAGTGCTCTATTTACTGCACCACCTAGCCGCCCCACTTAGTTTGATTCTTGAGTGACAGATGAACATGTCCCTTTGCTGGACCTGTATTCAGTCTTTTTGGCTCAGTAGGACTAGTTAAAGCTTGTGTTATACTTGCCTGGCACTACTCAGATATATGTCAGAAGGACAATTCAGTGGGTTGTTTCCTAATATACAAAGTAAAAGAATTCATTAGGGTAGATACTGTTTATATTTGATTCATATCTTGTTAAGAGGAAAGAACCAGTTTGAGATCTAAAAGTAAATAGGTACCTTGAGGAACGTTATCACATCAGAAACAAAAGCAAAAACTAGACCTGAAAGGAAATGAGAAGAAAAGTCATTAGGAAAAATAAAGAAAAGGAACAAACTTTGTTGGGTTATGTACTTTAGTAAGAAGGATCCAATGGAAACCAATGAGACAACATTGACTATTTAGAGAGAATAGCTGTTTTATGCTCAGAGACAATGTAGCAGTATTGCTGAGAGACAAGAGAGTCATTTACTTAAATACACTATTTACAAAAGATTTTATATGAATGGAAGAATGTAGAGAGGAAGGAAGGTAGGAAGATGGGAAGGAAAAAAAATATTTATTAGCAACCTACTACGTTTAAGGGATTATGCTAAGCACTGGGGATATAAATAAAGGTAAGAATGACAGACCCTGACCTCAAGGAGCTTACATTCCAAAAGGGAAAGACAACACACATCAGATATATGGGAGAAAGAGTTAGAGGGTAGGATGATGGCATAGGTTGGAGATGGTTAGGAAGTATTGTGTTGGGCCTGGGAATGGGTAAAATATGGTGCTAGCCCACCAATCAGGGTCGAGGTTTTCAGGGGCAGGAATCTTCAGTTGAGAAGAGTCTAGAGTGCAGGCAACATGACTTGGACTTGACTGGTCAGTGGCATGATGGCCTCAAGATTGGGTAATATAAGGTGGCATATGAATGATTAGATATTTCAAAGCTAGAAAAGAGCTGCAACTAGAAAGACAAAGAAAGTAGCAAAAACAAGACAAAACAAAACAACAACCCATATTTGTAATAGGCCAAATTTAGTAGTGCCGAAGGAAAAACAATACTTCTGAATGGAAAGGGGATGGAAGATAGTAATTAGATGGTGAAAAGGAGAGGCTTTTAAGATCTTAATTTTTATCTACTTAAAGATCAAATATAAACTGTGACTTCAGTACTTTTCAGTTGTGAATAGCAGATGGAGAGTCAAATGGAAAAGGGGAAATATATTTCATATATTAAAAAAAAACATTTTCATACATGTATCTTTTCAAGACCTGTTTGTATTCAAATCCACATACTTTGATAAACCTTATTGGCTCACTCCTTAAAGGAATGAACAAATATTACTTCAGAGCTTCTAGTCATTATTTTTAGGGAAACATGGAATATAGAAAAAATCCCTGAGGCTTATCGAACAAGTGTGGCTTTTTTTTTTAAAAGGGAAAAGAAAGGATGAACCAAGAAATTACAGTGTTGACATCTAGTACCTGGGAAGATTGCAAAAGAAATCGCCAATTCCCAATCATCTAGAAGAGCTCAAAGCATTACATTGCAACCAACATGGTTTTGTGAAAGAAAGTAATATGAGGCAATTTAATTTCCTCCTACAATAGAGTGACAGGCCACAAAGATAAGGCGGATGTGATAAATGTAATCTGTTTTGATTTCAGGAAGGCTTTTGCCTCTGTTGCATATGACATTCTCATTTTTAGGCTCAGAAAGCATAGTCTTGATATTTTACGTTAAACAGGTGGATTTCATGCCTGAGGGCTACAAACAAAAGCTAGTTATCAGTGACTTAACATTAGCTAAGAAAAGACAGAATGATGAAATGGGTAGGGTATTGGATCTGCATTAAGGAAGTTCAAATCCTTGTTCTGATACTTACTAGCTGTGAACTGGGGGAAGTGATTTTATTTTTTAGTATTCTAGACAGCTCTTCAAGAGCAGGAGTTACAAAGAAGATATGGATCCAAGTTGTTAATAAAGAATAAAGGAAGGGGGGTGATTAGGTGGCATAGTGAACAGAGCATGGGCCCTGGAGTCCCAGGAGAACCTGCGTTCAAATCCAGTCTCAGACACTTAACACAAAAACTAGCTGTGTGACCTTGGGCAAGTCACTTAACCCCAATTGCTCTCCAAAAAAAAAGGAAAAAAAAGAATAAAGGAAGGAGCTATCTAATGAGAAATGTATGAATTTGTAGGAAAACTCACTGAGAAGTGTAATGTTTAGAAGCCACATTCAAGAGGTAGAAGCAAAGGTGGTTAAACTGATGTCAAATCAGAAGAGTGGCATGGCCCTTGAAGCATAGCATTAGGAACAGGATAAGATGAAATTGGCAACAAATGCCAAAGACTGTATAAAGGTCTTTTTTTTTAACTTTTTTAAAATTAATTTGTTTGTTTCCTTTTAGTTTACAGGATTCAATTCCACAATTTCTTGAATTTCACATTTTGTCCCCCTCCCTCCCCTCCCCCCCCCCATGGCGGCTTATAGTCAAGTATAGGATCTGTAATACTTTCACATTATACATTAGTCAGGTTATAAGGATGGATTGTACCAGCTGGAATGAAAAATGGTAAAGAGGACATAAAACCAAATAAGAGAAGGAAAAAGATCAGGTATTTTGCTTCTACCTGGATATAAACTTAGTTCTTTCTAGTTCTTTCTCTGGATGCACATATTTCTCTCCATTATGAGTCTTTTGGGATTGACTTATATCACTGCATTGCTGAGAAGAGTCCAGTCTATCAAAGTTGGTCATCACACATACGTTGTGTCTGTAATTGTGTACAAATTTCTCCTGGTTCTACTCTTCTCACTTGGCATCAGTTCTTTTAAGCCTCTCCAGGTAAATATGAAGACTGTCTGCTCCTCGTTTCTTATAGCACAATAGTATTCCATAACATGCGTATACCACAACTTGTTCAGCCATTCCCCAATTGATGGACACCCCCTTAATTTCCAATTCTTTGCTACCACAAAAAGAGCTGCTATAAACATTTTTGTACATATGGGTCTTTCTCCCATTTCTATGATCTCTTTGGGATATAACCCTAGCAGTGGTATTGCTAGATCAAAGGGTATGAAAGTATTTATAGCCCTTTGGGCATAATTCCAGATTGCTTTCCAGAAAGGCTGGATCAGTTCACAACTCCACCAACAATGCATTAGTGTTCCAATTTGTCCACATCCTCGCCAGCATTTGTCATTTTCCTGTTTTGTCATCTTAGCCAATCGGACTGGTGAGATGTGGTACCTCAGAGTTGTTTTGATTTGCTTTTCTCTAATCAGTAGTGAATTAGAGCATTTCTTCATGTGCTTATAGATAGCTTTAATTTCTTTCTCTGAAAATTGCCTGTTCATATCCTTTGACCATTTATCAATCGGGGAATGACTTGTATTCTTATAAATTTGACTCAATTCTCTGTATATTTTAGAAATGAGTGCTTTGTCAGAGACATAGGTTGTAAAGATTCTTTTCCAATTTCCCACCTCCCTCTTAATCTTGGTTACATTGGCTTTGTTTGTACAGAAACTTTTCAATTTCATGTGGTCAAAATTATCCATTTTACATTTTATAATGTTCTCTAATTCTTGTTTAGTCATAAAGTCTTTCCCTCTCCACAAGTCTGATAGGTAAACTATTCCTTGTTTTAGGAGACGGCTTACAGTATCAATCTTTATACCTAGATCATGCACCCATTTAGACTTGATTTTGGTATATGGTGTTAGATAATGGTCTATGCCCAGTTTCTGCCATACTATATTCCAGTTTTCCCAGCAGTTTTTGTCAAATAGTGAGTTCTTATCCCCAAAACCAGGGTCTGGAGGTTTATCAAACAATACATTACTATAGTCATTGACTTATGAATCTCGTGTGCCTAATCTATTCCATTGATCCACTCCTCTATTCCTCAGCCAGTATCAAGTAGTTTTGATGACTGCTGCTTTATAATACAGATTGAGATCTGGTATAGCTAGTCCACCTTCCCTAGCATTTTTTTTCCATTAATTCCCTTGATATTCTGGACCATTTATTCTTCCAAATGAATTTTGTTACTATTTTTTTCTAGCTCTATAAAGTAGTTTTTTGGTAAATTAATTGGTATGGCACTAAATATACAATTTAATTTAGGTAAAATTGTCATTTTTATTATATAAGCTCGACCCAGCCATGAGCAATTGATATTTTTCCAATTAGTTAGAT
>NW_027186929.1:10043-10584 GCF_028583685.1 Petaurus breviceps papuanus | reverse complement strand
CCTGCACCAAAAGCTTCAAAGGAAAATACAAGCTGGTTACAGGCCATAGAGGACCTTAAGAAGCAGATAAGAGAAGTGGAGGAAAAATTGGGAAGAGAAATGAGAACAATGCAAGAAAATTATGAAATGAGAGTCAACAGCCTGACTGAAGAAAATAATACCTTAAAAAACAGACTGACTCAAATGGCAAAGGAGGCTCAAAAAGGCAATGAGGAGAAGAATGCCTTAAAAAGTCGAATTTGCCAGATGGAAAAAGAATCTCAAAAGTTCACTGAGGAGAATCATTGCTTCAGAATTAGATTGGAGCAAATGGAAGCTAATGACTTTATGAGAAATCAAGATGCTGTCAAACAGATCCAAACAAATGAAAGAATAGAAGGCAATGTGAAATATCTCATGGGAAAAACCACTGACCTGGAAAATAGATCCAGGAGAGATAATTTAAAAATTATTGGACTGCCTGAGAGCCATGACCAAAGTAAGAGCCTGGAAAGCATCCTCCAGGAAGTTCTCAAAGAAAACTGCCCTGATGTTTTAGAAC
>NW_027186929.1:8614-9943 GCF_028583685.1 Petaurus breviceps papuanus | reverse complement strand
AATGACTTTATGAGAAATCAAGATGCTGTTAAACAGATGCAAACAAAATGAAAGAATAGAAAGCAATGTGAAATATCTCATGGGAAAAACCACTGACCTGGAAAATAGATCCAGGAGAGATAATTTAAAAATTATTGGACTGCCTGAGAGCCATGACCAAAGTAAGAGCCTGGAAAGCATCCTCCAGGAAGTTCTCAAAGAAAACTGCCCTGATGTTTTAGAACGAGAGGGCAAAATAGAGGTTGAAAGAATCCACCAATCACCTCCTGAAAAAGATCCCAAAATGAAAACTCCTAGGAATATTATAGCCAGGTTTTGGAATTACCAGATTAAGGAGAGAATATTACAAGCAGCCAGGAAGAAACAATTTGAATATTGTGGAAACACAATCAGGATAACCCAGGATCTGGCAGCTTCTACACTGAGGGATCGAAGGGCCTGGAATGTGATATTCCGGAGGTCAAGGGAGCTGGGATTAAAACCAAGAGTCACCTACCCAGCAAAACTGAGTATCATGTTTCAGGGGAAAATATGGTCATTCAGTGGAATACAGGACTTTCAAGCATTCTTGATGAAAAAACCAGAGTTGAATAGAAAATTTGACATTCAGATACAAGAAGCAACAGAAGCATGAGAAGGTAAACAGGGAAAAGAAATCATAAGGAACTTATCAAAGTTGAACTATTTTTTTGTTTAAAGCAATCGGGGTTGAGTGGCTTGCTCGGGGTTACACGGCCAGTTGTTGTTTCTGGGTGCGGTGCTGGGTGTCTGGGCCCGGATTTGATCCGGGTCATCCCGGCACTGGGGCTGGTGCTCTTGCTTGCTGAGCCACCTGGCCAAAGTTGAACTATTAACATTCCTACATGGAAAAACAATAATTGTAACTTATGAAACTTTTCTCAGTAGTTGAAGGGATTAGAAATATATATATATGTGTATATATATATATGTCTTTATATGAGGGTATGCGGGCATATGAATACATATGTGAATGTGTGTATATACGTTTACAGGTATACATAGATAGAGGGCACGGGACCAATTTAACAGGAAGGGATAATACTTAAAAGGTGAAATTAAGAGGTGAGAGGAATATAATGAGAGGAAATGGGGAGAGACAAAGTGGGGCAAACTATCTCATACAGAAGAGGCAAGGGAAAATGGTTACAATGGAGGGGAAGAATAGGAAGGCAAAAGGAAATGGGTCAACCTTATTCCTATTGAATCTGGCTTGAGGAGGGAGGGAAATACACACTAAATAGGGGATCTCACCCTCCAGGAGAATGGGGGGGGGAAGGGGATGTGAGGGGGGATGATGGAAGGGAGGGC
>NW_027186929.1:0-8514 GCF_028583685.1 Petaurus breviceps papuanus | reverse complement strand
ATGGGGGGGAGGGAAGTTGGAAGCACCCACTTTTGAAAAGGGACAGGATCAAAGTAGAGAATAGAACATGTGGGAGGTGGGATAGGAGGGAGGGAAATATAATCAGTCTTTTACAATACATCTACTATGTTATTGTTTTGCATTAGCTGCACATGTACAACCTATGCTGAACTGCTTGTCTCCCCAGTGGGGTTGGGTGGCAGGGGGGGAAGGGAATGAATCTGGAATTGAAAGTTTTAAAATCAAATATTCAAATATATATATATATATATATATATATGTGTGTGTGTGTGTGTGTGTGTGTGTATATATATATACTATTATTAATACCATCTTACATGTTATTAAGAAAAAAAAAGATATACAGGCACTGAGGCATAGAGATCCACTGGAAAAGTTGAAACGGGTATGGGAGAAAATATGGGAGAGAGCAGATTGGAGGTGGGGATATCCTGTGGGACTGCTGTTTTGGGGGGATGAGTGGGGGAAAAAATGGGGAGAAAATTTGTAACTCAAAATCTGGTGGAAACGAATGATGTAAATTAGAAGTTAATAAAGCATTAAAAAAAAGAAAGAAAAAAAATAAAAGGGACTTTTCTCTAAGCACAAATTTATTTTTCCTTGTTAAAGCAGACAAAAGGTTAACAATAGGATGAACAGGGGCTGGTTTGTTATTACTGGCTAGGGTTAGGGAGCCAAGAGTTTGCTCTTCTACCGGAAACCAGCCGTCCCTCATTCCCTTCCCTTTTCATCTTTGTCCTTTCCCTGTCCATCCTGAGCTGGGAGTGTTTGGGGGATCCAAATGCAAATTCAAGTCTGTAGGTAGAATCTAGCCATGTGATGGGGACTGAAGCTGTTGCCTAGTCTTCAGGGGTATACTGGAACCAGTCATAAGAGTGAGCATTTACACCTTGGATGTCAGGAAACCCTCCAAATCAGGGCTTGATCTATTGCTTTATTAATTATTGAAAGTGATAGAGAAAACTTTAATAAGGCAGATTAAACTTAAAAGGGTGTCATGTACATTTTTTTCCCTGGGAGCTGGTTGTTTAAAAATTCATCAGCACATTTCTTTACTTCTAAAATTAAAGGCATGTAAAGCTCAAACCTCGAGCTACAAAAAGGTGGTTCCTAACCTATGAGCTAAAAAATCCATTGGGGTTGCAAAGTTATTGCAAGGGGTTCTATCTATTTAAGCAAGGTATATGAACATTATAGATATCATGGGGGAGGCTGAATTCTATGTTCAAAATGAAATACTAAGTGTAAAAATGATCATTGAATAACTTCATAAATTAACCTCCTCATCCTCTCATTTTCTTTTTAAAACACACACAAGCATAATTCAATCTGGTACTTCAGGTGACATTTCTGAGAAACTCAGAGAAATGTGAAAAGAGGAAAATGTTAGCTACCTACATTCCCATTAACTTTGCCATTGTTCCCTATGTAACTGTTTTTCAGTAAATAGTCTAGAAATCTAAAGGATTAATGTAGCTTACAGTGGGCTGAGGACATATACCCAAGTGTCCATATTATTTTCACCTATTCTGACCCTATCACAGGCAGTGTGCTATGAGAGAAACAGCTGAACTTGGAGTCAGGAAGGCCTAACTGCTTTAGACACTTATTAGCTATGTAGCTTTGGGCAAGTCAGTTCATTTCTTAACTGGTTTCCCCATCTGTAAAATGGGGAACAATCACTCTCTCAAATGAGATCACATTTATCCAGGGCTTTGAAAACCTTAAAGGGCTACATAAATGGTAGCTATCATTATCATCATGTTGGAGGGTCTATTCTAGCTAGAAGCTAATAATTGCTTGTTTGTCATAATCAATGCAAAACACCACAATATGTGAAAATACTGAACAAAAAAAAAAAGTCCTGAATGAATGTGACTGCAAGTAGAACACACTTTTGAGTCTAGGGTATATCTCAGGGAAGTTGAGTTAAATTGGAAATTCATAAAATTAAAGAACTTAATGAAACTTTTGTTCTTTTTTTTTTTTCCCTAAAGCCTCAGGCTACCTGTGCATAGAAGCGAGCTCCTGAAGTTTGGAAAAGATTCTCAGAGTTCAATCAAGGCCTGGAGAGAAGGTCCCTGTCTTACTAAGCACAGGACCAATAAATATATAAAATCAGTCACACAGTGAGGCAAATAATCTTCCTTCCTTTTCTCTTCTTGCTTCATTTTCCACCTGGCCCTGAACTGTTTTTGGAATTCTTTCTCCATCACACCTCCAGGAACTTCATCCTTGGGAAGTCTCAAGATCCATTCAGTCTTGGTATTCATACTTCATTAGTACCCTCTGCTCTTCTGATTAAAGGGCATTTTATATCCCCAGTCCCTTTGGATTAGAAATGCATACTTGGGGTCCAGATGTCAGTCATTCAGCATGGGGACTCAGCAGGAAAACAAGGCACCCAGTGAGAGTGAGGTGGCAGCTGGTGATTTCTCAGCATTCGTGGGACCTGAGCTCCTCCTCATCCATCCCCCTTCTACCAAAGGCAGAACAGGTACCTTTAGATGGCCTGTGTTCTCCAAAACTGATTGAAACAGGACATCTGACCACTCAATTCTGCAGTCAAAACAGAGAAGAAATTAGTTAAGGTTCCTGGAGTCCAGAACACTTTGAAGATAGGCAGGACACCAGTCAACTGAAGAGGATATTCAAGGTTCACAATGCAAATACCAGGCAAAATAGACTTATCCTAGCTGCTGCTTCTTCTTCTTTTCTTCTTCTTCTCTTCTCTTCTTTTTCTACTTCTCTTCTTCTTTTCTTCTTCTCTTCTTTTTCTACTTCTCTTCTCTTCTTCTTCTCCTTCTTCTCTTCTCTTCTTCGTCTTCTTCTTCATTGTCGTCTTCTTCTTCGTCTTCTTTTTTGTCTTCTTCTTCTTCTTTCTTCCTCTTTTTCCTCTTTCAGCTTCCCAACAAGGATTTGAACTTAGGTACTCTAACTCCAAATTCAGCACTTTTTCCACTTGGGTCCCATAAACTGGAGGGCTTTCCCAATGGAAATGCCATTGGCTTTAAAATATAGCTATTGTCTCACAAAAATGCAAAACCTGATGGCTCAGCCTATTTCAGTATTAAGATAGCATTGTCTATTCCAGGGCCCAGAAGTTGAAGGGTAACAACATACAATAATGACCTCAGAAGGCTCTTACATCAACCCTTGATGTTATAAAGGATTTAAAAAATACCAGAATGTAAAGAGCTGAAAAAATGAGTGATACATTATCGGAGGATCTACTAAGTTTTGCAAGAAAAGAGTTGACACATTGATATATGATGAGTTCTCAAATCCTTTCAGACTCTGCCAAGACACCAATCAGGTACTCTATACACACATACACACACACAACACACACACACACAACACACACACCCTTCATTTGATTTTTTGAGACTCTACCCAATAATACTACAAGAATTCCTTAAGCAAGAGGCAGAACTTGAATCTAGATCTTTCTGACTCAAAGGCCAGATCTCTATCCACTATCTTTGCTGCCTTCTTCTCAATCAACTAGATGCAAAGTCAAAAAAACACAAAATAGTCCCTGCTCTAAGAGAGCTTATATTCCATTGTGGGGAAACCACAGGCACTCAAAAAATAATTGGAATTACAAAGGAGCATCAGTGAAAAAGCATCCACCAAAGAAAAATTCAATTTAAAAAGATGACTTGGTTACATGGCAAGAGCAAGAGATGACTGATGGATGGCCTATGTGCTCTACTGGCATCCTCAGGATGTCAGAAGAACTTGAGAAAGGCTCCTACCACCTTAAATGAAACTCACAGCAAACTCATAGGAGGATATGAAATAATAGCAAGAATTTATGCAGCACATCAAGTGTTTCAGAGTTATGCATATATATATATATATATATATATTATCTCGATCTTCACAACACTCCTGTGGGACAGGTGATATTATTATCCCCATTGTATAAATGAGGAAACTGAGGCTGAGAGAGATTAAATGACTTGCCTAAAATAACACAGCAAGGTAGGATTCGAACACAGGTCTTCCAAGAGCTGGGCAGCAAGTATATGTTACAATCCGTGTCACAGGAGAGAATACTCACATTGATAAGATCACAAAGCTATTGTGTCAGGGCCAGCAATGACTTACACAATTCCTATTGCAATATCTGGTTTGGGGCAGCTATGACACTTCTCATAATATGTATACGAACAATTATTTAGGATTTTTCTAAATGCATGTGCCATCTTTCTTCTGTGAATGCAAATAAATTGATTTTTTTTACTAGAATATGTATGTATGCATGCCTACATATATATTCATGATTGCTTAGAAACCTATCTCATAGATGCAAGAGTACTGAACAAAATATTCTTACTGAGCATTAACCTTTTCATTCACCTCTAGCATGTTTTAGGGCCAGAAGACTTTTTCAGGGGAGTGGAGTTAAATCAGAAATTCAGAGCATGAAGAATTTAATGGCACCTCTGTTTCTTTACTTTATCATTAAGCCCATTATGAACTAATGGATGTCTGTTTGACTGATTAGCCCCTGAGTTCTGAGAACTTTTCATAGAGTCCAGCTAAGGCCATGAAAATAGGCTCTATTTCTAGGAGAACAGGTCAATAAATTTGCCAAATGAGCTGTGGGATGCATAAAACTCTCTTCTACCCCTTCTTTATCCCCATCCTCTCTTCTTCTTCCCCTTCCTTAGCTGCCTCAACAAATTAAAATGCTCAAAGTTCCCAAAGGAACTTTCTAAAGATATACCCATGAAAGCAGAGTTAACAGGTTACCCCTTGCTTTCCCCATGAATCACTTCCTTAGACACTCAGAAGTGAGAAGCATTGTCTGATACCAGAGATAAGACCTTTCCCGTATAAAAAGGACTAATTATGCAGCCATATTTGATACCCAAACCCAACCCTACCCTGGCCCCACCCTGCCCAAGAATTGATCTGATACAGACTTGAAGAATTGCAGCATTCTAGTCTCCAGCCCTCCTGACGCCTCAGCTGGCTGTGAAGAACATTCTCCAATAAATCTCATTCAGATATATGTTTTCTATGTGTTCACAAACTCTCTCCCTTCCCTCAAGTGGATGCTAATTTACCACAAAAATCACTCATTTGGAAAAGCATTTGCCACCAGAAAATGTCGGAATTAAAATGGGTAGGAGAACTTGATTGATTTTCCTTTCCATTTTAAGAAACTAAAACAATCCTATGGGTTGAGAAAACATCTCTAATTCATCCATTTGAGAATTTGAATCATTTTTCATATGAAGTCCTCAAAGCAAACAAGAAGGCAAAATGGTCATTATTGATGCTATGCTTAAAAGTAATATTATGTAAGAGAAACAGTAATAGATCTGGCTCTTGATAAGTTCAAGGCATCTAGGCCTAATGAATTAATTCTCACATTACTGAAAGAAATGGCAGGTGTGGTTGCTGAAACAGAGTCAGTGATCTTTGAGGATTCACAAATGGAGAAGGCAGCATGGGACTGCAGACAATCAAATGTTGTTAACCCAGTTTTCAAAAGGGGAAGAGATCCTTTGAACTACAGGCTACCTGGTTTGATGTTGATTTATTTCCCTGCTAGAATCTATTATTAAGAGGCACATGGGTTACTTTAAAAAAAAAAAAAGAAAGAAAAAGAAGTCATAACAGACTTGTCATGAATTAAATTTTCTTTCATTCATTTTTCTTTCTTTTCCTTCCTTTCCTCTTTCCTTCCCTTCTTCCTGCTACATCTTGTTTCCTCTCTTTTGCCAGTATGTCCCCATTTTACTGATGAGGAATTGAAGCCAATAGGTGTTGTGATTTCCCCAGAGTCATAGAGACAGGGCTCTAACTACCGTACTACCTAACAGCCCCTTGAAAGGGAACTTAGTGGCCATCTGACCTATCCCAGGACAAAAAGAATCCCCATCATAACATGCCTGACAAGTATTCATCTAGCCTCTGCTTAAAGACTTCCAAGGAGGGAGGGCCAGCACCTCTCTAAGCAACCTATTTCACCTTTAGACAGCTCTAATTGTGGGGCAGCTTCAGGGCATACTGCCTAGAGGGCTGGTCCCAGAGAAAGGAGAACCTGAGATCAAACTGGGCCTCAGACACTTATCAGCTATATGACCCTAGACAAGTTACCTAGCCTTGTTTGCCTCAGTTCCCTCATCTGTAAAATGAGTTAGAGAAGGAAATAACAAACCACCACATCTTTGCAATGAAAATCACAAATGGGGTCACAAAAAGTTGGACACAACTGAACAACAACAATTGTTAGGAAGTTTTTCCTGATATGAAACTTAAATTTACTTCTTTTGCAATATTAACCCATTGCCACTGGTTTGGTCCTCTAGGACTAAGTCTGGGCTTTCCTCCATGTGACAACCTTTTGGACACTTGAAGGCACTTTTCATGTCCTCCCTGACTTTTCTCCAAGCTAAGCATGCCCAGGGCCTTGAACAAATTCTCATGTGAAATGGACCCTTCCCTACTATGGTTGGCCTCCTCTGGAAACTGTCCTGCTTATCAATGAGCAGATTCTTAGCACACTGTCAGAATTATCACTCTTTACAATTTCCATCCTTCACTCATAGTTCTGTCCTCTAGGATCAAAGAGAACATATATAATCACTTGGATAAGAGGAACAAAAGTCTGATCATGTCACTACTTTTTTTTTTTTTTTTGTAGGGCAGGGCAATTGGGATTAAGTGACTTGCCCAAGGTCACAGGGCTAGTAAGTGTTAAGTGTCTGAGGTCGAATTTGAACTCAGGTCCTCCTGATTCCAGGGCCAGTGCTATATTCACTGCACCACCTAGCCACCCCCACTACTTTTCTTAAAAAGGAAACAAACAAACAAAAACATGGAGTGTTTCCCTATTGCCTCCTGAGTAAAGTTCAGATTCCTTCGGTTACTGACACTCAGACCACTCAAAGCTCTCAACAGTGATATACTCTGTACCTTTCCAGTTTTTTCCTCCAATACTCCACTTCCCTTGTACTTTCTGTGCTCCAAACAAATTGAACTAATTATTCCCTTCAACATCCTCTATACTCCCACTTATCTCTATACCTTTTCTCTGACTTTTTGCCATACTTAGAATGGCCTTCCTCATTATCTTTACCTGTCGAACAAGTCCCACCTAACTTTTAAAGCCCAACTCAAACATTATTTCCTCCAGAAAGCCTTCCCTGATCCCTCTGGCTGGTAACCATCTCAATGTGCTGTCACCCCCTAATTTTCTTATTAAGTAACATCCTATGTCATAATCATTATAAGTTCCTGAAAGACAGAAGATGAAAGAGAGAGAAATATATATTCATATATATGAATGGGGTATTAAGGGAGGATTAACATGTCTGGTTGAGGGCTTCCTGAGCCCTTTTCTGAGACTGTTCATCCACCTTTGGCATCTAACAGGTCACCCAGTTCTCACCTGTGGCTCCAAGAAGCACGTGCAGCAGTCACACACCAGTAAATCTGTCTCAAAGCCAGGCCAGGTTGAGGATAATGGACAGGCTTCAAACCTGGCAGTGAGTGAAGGGGGCGTCTACTCGAAGCATATGAAGATTTCACCCCCAGCAGAATAGGCAGATGAGAACAATTTGTTCCAACAGGCGAGAAGGGGGGTGAAGCAGGTGCTGTGGAGCCTTCAAAGCTTGGTCAGACATTGAAGATGCCAAGGTTTTCCACTGCACCCAGGCCATTGCCAATCCTCTTGACTTTTGTCTTGCTATTGGACTTCAATGACTCTGGAAGAGAGTGAGGCTGCCGACTTTGTGCAGCTGTGCCTCACTTCTATCCAATTCATGGGCAAGTCAAGATGTCATCCATGATGTCTTTGGCCCTCTTCAACCCACCGCCTCCCCCCCCCCAAAAAAAAAAGACAAACAGCAACACACACACATTATTTTCTAACCGTTGTATGGCTTCCAATGCTTAACATAGTACTCGACACATACACACAAAAACATTAAAATGCTTGAGTGATTGTTGACTGAATACCAGTTATACCATATAAAGACCCAGTACTTTCCCATACATACAGCTTAGCATGCCCTACCTATTTCTCTGCTCCCAACTGCCATCTTCACATTTCCTTCTATCTTGAGGGTCTCATCTAGTGGGAAAGTTAAAGGATGTCAAGAAAAACTATTTCCTGAGTTATTTACCCTTTGATTTGGTAAAGTCTTAGAGAGTTTCGACTTTATCCTCTTTGATTCTCCTGCCACAACTAAGCCCAAGGCTACTCAGACAAAATTGGCTTTAATGAGTAAATACATTCCCTCTTCAGAACAAAAGCTCCCCTCAGGTTATGAAAACCTATCCTTACAGTACCTTTTATCATTCTTATGGTGAGAGAAAGAGCTCAATTCTGCTTCTTTCCACTTCTACCACAAGTATCTTTATCTGGAGGGGAGTTATCTTATTCTGTAAATTAAAAGGCAAACATATTGCGAAAATTTAACTAAGCTTATGAACCACTCCTTAATATTTCATCATTTTAATTTGAAG
>NW_027186928.1:67089-88481 GCF_028583685.1 Petaurus breviceps papuanus | reverse complement strand
CCAGAGTTTCATCTGATCAAATCACAGAACATTTCTCAAAGAGCCCCCAAAAAAAGCCTCAAATCAGGGTTTATATACCCTTCTCCTGGCTCAGAGAATGTAACAAACTTATTGACTCACTGGTCAATCAAGAAGTACCTACTGAAAAACAAGCCTCCCACCCCAGGCTCCAGGTGCACTTTAGCCTAGGGTCAGGGAAGACCTTTAAAATTTACATTCCCATTACAGTTCTGCAGCTCCAAAGTTTGTTTAGAGTCCCCTTTTTTACATGAATTGGGGAAGGTGGAAGCCGGAGCAGCTGGAAGTTCGTGCTTTTACTCTGCCATCTTGCCTTTTTTTTTTTAATTTGTTTGTATCTGTTTAATAGTATATTCATTTCCGGGTGGCCAGGTAGCACAGCAATTAAGAGCACTGGCCCCAATGTTGCAATGACATGGGGATTGAATTCGTGCTCAGACTCTTACCACCTACTCAGAAACACCTGGCAGTGTAACCTTGAGCAAGTTACTTAAACCCGATTGCTTTAAAAAAAATGTATCTTCATTTCTCACAATGTTACTAGCTTCCACTTGCTCTAATCCAATTGTGAAGGAATGATTTTCTTCAGTGAGTTCTTGAGATTCTTTTTCCATCAGGCACATTTGGCTTTTTAAGTCATTCTTCTCTTCATTTGCTTTTTGAGGCTCTTTTGCCATTTGAGTTAGTCAATTTTTTTTTACATTTTTAATTTTTTTGTGAAATGCTTTATTAACTTCTAGTTTACATCATTAATTTACACAACATCTTGAGTCACAAATTTTCTCCCTGTATTTCCCCACCCACCACCCCAAATAGCGATCCCACTGGATATCCCCTAGTCCAATCTGCTCCCTCCCATATTTTCTCTTATAATCCCTCTGACTTTACAGTAGGGCACTGTGGATCTCTGTGACCCAGTGCCTGCATATCTTATTTTTCCAATTGACATGTAAAATTATATTGATAATAGTATGTATGTACATATATGTGTGTGTATATATATATGCATATGTGTGTGTATTTAAATATTTGATTTTAAAGCTTTGAATTCCAGATTGATTACTTCCTTCCATTGTCCCTCACCCTTACTGGGAAGACAAGCAATTCATTATAGGTTGTACATGCGTAGCTATGCAAAACATTTCCGTAGTAGATATATTATAAAAGACTGACAATATTTCCTTCCCTCTTATCTCACCTCCCACTTCTTCCATTCTCCAATTTGGTCCTCTCCTTCTTCAAAAGTGGGTGCTTCCTACATCCTTTCCCCCCAGCCTGCCCTCCCTTCCATCATCCCCCCTCTCATACCCTTCTCACCTATTCTGCTGTGTGGTGAGACATCATATTTAGTGTGTATGTCATTCCCTCCACAAGCCAAAAACAATGAGAATAAGTGTTACCCATTACCCTTTGACTTCCTGTTCTTCTCCTCTGCAACGATTCACCCTTACCTCTTCCACATGAGGTAGTTTATCCCAATCTGTCTCTCCACATATCCTCTCATCATATTCCCCTCTGACCTTTTAATTTCACCTTTTTAACTATCATTCCTTCTGATTAAATTTATCCTGTGATCTATATGTATAACTGTACACATGTTTACACACATACACATATGTATTCATATGCCCATATACCCTCATATATCATTTCTATTTTCTTCAATTATTTTCATACTGAAAAAAGTTTCATAAGTTAAAATGATCATTTCCATGGAGGAATATAAATAGTTCAATTTTGATAAGTTCCTTATAATATCTTTTCTCTGTTTACCTTCTCATGCTTCCCTTGCTTCTTGTATCTGAATGTCAAATTTTCTATTCAATTCTTGTTTTTTCATCAAGAATGCTCGAAAGTCCTCTATTCCATTGAATGATCATATTTTCCCCCTGAAACATGATATTAAGCTTTGCTGGGAAGGTGACTGTTGGTTTTAATCCCAGCTCCTTTGCCCTCTGGCATATCATATTCCAAGCCCCTAAATAAAAGTGTATAAGCTGCCAGATCCTGAGTAATTCTGATTGTGTTTCCACAGTGTTCAAACTGTTTCTTCCTGCCTCCTTGTAATATGTTCTTTTCTATCTAGGAATTCAGGAACCTGAATATTATATTCCTAAGAGTTTTATTTTTGGAATCTTTTTCAGGAGGTGATTGGTGGATTCCTTCAACCTCTATTTTGTCCTCTGGTTCTAAAATATCGGGGCAGTTTTCCTGGAGAATTTCTTGAAGGATGATTTCTAGGTTCTTTGTTTGGTCATGACTTACAGGTACCCCAATTATTTTTTTTAATTATCTCTCCAGCATCCATTTTCCAGGTCAGTGGTTTCCCAATGAGATATTTCACATTGCCTTCTATTTTTCATTTGTTTGGATATGTTGAATAGTATCTTGATTTCTCATAAAGTCATTAGCTTCCATTCACTCCAATCTAATTCTTAATGAGTAATTCTCTTCAGTGAGCTTTTGAGATTCTTTTTCCATCTGGCAAATTTTGGTTTTTAAGGCATTCTACTCCTCATTGGCTTTTTGAGCCTCTTTTGCTATCTGAATTAGTGTATTTTTAAGGTGTTCTTTTCTTCAGTGAGGTTGTTGACTCTCATTTCATAATTTTCTTGTATTGTTTTCATTTCTCTTCCCAATTTTTCCTTCACTACTCTTATTTGATTTTTAAAGCTACTCTATGGCCTGAAACCACCTCATATTTTTTTGGAAGCATTTGGTGCAGGAGTTCTGACTTCACTGCCTTCCTCCTTTTCCATACTTTGATCCTTTTTGTCCCACCAATAGGAGTGTAATGTTGCATTCCTCTGTTTACTTTGCTTCCCTCATTTACTCATTTTTCCACTCAATTACTTGACTTTTGGGCTTTTTGCTATGTTTCAGCTCTGCTACAAAACAGGGGTGCTTCATACAAAGACTGGGGTTTTCTCAGCTGCCAAATGTTTTAGTTGGGTACCCTCTCTGAAGCCTCAACATGTTCTGGCAAGATGGTCACACTTCCAAGGACTTCCAACTTGGAATGTAATCCAGATCCAAGCAGGTAAAAGCAAGAGTGATTACCTCTCAGATTTTCCCTAGGTCCCACTAAAGTATACAGGACAGGAGCTAAAGTTGCTGTGTCATGGCAGCTGCACCACAGAGCCTCAGCAGCTTCTCCCTCCAGTGATGTAATGGCAAGCAAAGGCAACTTTCCAAGGTTCAAAATACCAGCATAGCTGCCCTCCATTTTATTCAGTGACAAATTAAGCATAGAAAAAATCAAAATATAGTGTAATTTAAAATACTGCATTCACCAAGTGTAATTCAATAATTTCCATATACTACTCCACCCCTAGATATTACATTCATTTAGTCAGTCACAAAGTCCCTCTTCTCAAATAAAGTTTAATTTCCAATCATAAACAAAGTACATCGATTTAGTCAGTCACAGAGCACAAAAGAGTAAAAAGTTTCCCACCCCTGGATCACAATTGAAAAGGCCATCTACCCCAGAGTTACAACAAGCTTAAGCACAGTATTTAATACCCAAAGAGAGGTCTTTTCTTTATCTTGACCTGAGGAAAGTTCTAAGCAATCTTTGTTCCTGGGGAGATAAAGCTTAGAAAG
The DNA here is from genome assembly GCF_028583685.1 of Petaurus breviceps papuanus. Taxonomy (NCBI): domain Eukaryota; kingdom Metazoa; phylum Chordata; class Mammalia; order Diprotodontia; family Petauridae; genus Petaurus; species Petaurus breviceps. Next base: position 84,857 of record NW_027186928.1, on the reverse strand, counting down.
GTCACAAGATACCAGTGTCCTCATTATTTCATTATCTTTCTGCAGAACAGTCCTAGGACCACTGAAAACATTAGCAAAATGCTCCTTCAGGATTTCTGCAGACATACAGCAAGAAAATCCTTCTTCAGGGCTTCTGAACAACAGCAATGCTCTGGGATGTCTGCAACAATGGCATTATCCTTCACCAGTGGACAAAATTCACTCTCTGTCTGCAGAACAGTCTCAGGAGTTCTAAACCAACAGCAAGGTTCCAGAATGTCTGCAACAGCAGCACCATCCTTCACCAATGGACGAATCTGGCCAAACAACATCAAAACAGAGAGACAAAGTACCGGCATCATATCCACATCTCCTCAGTCCTCAGCTCTGGGTGGCAATTCTCAAAAGACCTGGACAGCTTGAACTGGCCCTCAGCAATCCTCACCATTTGTCTGCCTCCACAATCCTGCTTCCAAAAAAATTCTTCTGTCTCTCTGCTTGTGCCTCTCTAAATTCACATCACCAATTCCTCCCCGTTCAGCCCTCTTTTTTCATGTCAACACTCCCATCCCACAAGTGGGATTCACAGGCTCTTGGTTTTAACACAATTAGTCCAAAAACCAAGCCAATACAGGGGGATCTTTAAATTCTATTACTATTACAAACTACTGGATCCCAAAATCCGCACTACACTGACCTCTCACTTTGTCTTTAGCATCTGTGGAGTGATAAATCTGGAAACTGCCACAGCTGCTGGTGATCTGAAGTCCCTCCATCTGCAGCTGGTCAGGCCAGCCCTGGCATTAAAATGTTCACCCCACAAGGAGCTAAGGTCTGCTCCCACAATGCTATGCTTGCTGCTCCCTGCCAGCCTGCTGGCCTTTCCTCAACAGAAGGTTAGCTTCTCTGTGTCATTTTCTGGGTTCTGTAGCTCCAAAGTTTGTTCAGAGTCACCCTTTACATGAATGGGAAGTGGTGAGATGTGTAGCACAGTGGAAGTTCTGTTTCTACTCCACCACCTTGACTCCACCCCACAAGTCAGTCTATTTTTAAGGTGTTATTTTATTTAGTCATGTTATTGACTCTCTTTTTATGATTTTCTTGCATCATTCTGATTTCTTTTCCCAATTATTCTGCCACTTCTCTTGTTTGGTTTTCAAGATCCTTCTTAAGCTCCTCTATTGCCTGTACCCAATTCTTGTTTTTCTTGGAAATTTTTTGGTGCAGGAGTTCTGACTTCGTTTTCTTCCTCCTGTTCCATGTTTTGATTCTTTTTGCCCCAAACAAAGGAATCCAAATTCAGTTCACTGTGCTTGCTTTGCTTCCTTTGCTTGCTCATGTCACCACTCAATTACTTGACTTTTGAGCTTTTTGCCAAAGTAGAACTCTGCTTCCAGAGATGAGAACTTTGACCCAATTCATTGGGGTTTTCACAGCTGCTGGAGCTACTAGTTGTCTGTCCCCTCTGTACCCTCCACTGGCTGTGGCACCTTGTCACCCACCCCAGGACCTCCACCCTAGACAGCAATCCAGATCCAATCAGGTTAAAGCCAGAGTGATCACCCCTGGGAATGGTGGCTTGCTCCCTCTCTAATCTGCAGACCAGGATGTCTCAAAGATATATGACATGGTGGCCACCATGACTCATCATCTTCTACCTTTGGAGGCAGAGGCCACAGTGAGCTCCCAGCCCCCCATTCCCAAATTCTACTGACCTTTCACTTTGTCTTTGGCATTTGTGGTTTGTTAATTCTGGAAACTGGCACAGCTACTGGTGATCTACTTTCCCTTCATCCCTCTAGCCACAGCTGGTCAGGCCACTCTGAGGCTAAAAGAGTATCCTCACTTGGGCCGGGGCTCAACTCCCAGAGTGCTGCTATGGACTGACCCTTCCTACCTGCATGCCGGGCTGCCTTCAGTAATAGGTTTGTTTCTTTCTGTCACTTTGTAGATTTTGTACCACAAAGTTTGTTTAAAATCATTTTTAAAGGTATTAGAGGTGCTTATGGGGGGAGCACAGGAAATTTTCCTTCTTCTGTGTCAGCATCTTGCCTTCTAGCCAAAAATTATTTTTAATAACCTAAATTTAATATATATTTTTTAAAATTATTAAGAACAGAAGTTAAGTTTCTCTTATAATTATAATTCTTCGTGTTAGAATATTCATCTTATATTCATAATGAAAAAAGAATTGTTTTTAAAGAAACTTTAGATAAGAAATTGATGGCAACATCTAAAAATTATTATATTTCCAAAGTTAACTAGCTGGTGAACTCTTTAAATGTAGGTGCACCAGTCTAGTTGGCTAACTTTGATTTTTATTTGTTTGTTTGTTTATTTCTTTACTCTGTGAAGGACAGTTGGGGTTGAGTGACTTGCCCAAAGTCACGAGGCTAGCAAGTGTTTCAAGTGTCTGAGGCCAGATAGGAACTCACTGTGCCATGTAGTCACCCACTAAATTTTTTTAAGGGTTGAATGCAATTGTGGTTAAGTGACTTGCTCAAGGTCCTATAGCTAGTAATGTGTCAAGTTTATGAGGCTGGATTTGAACCCACCTCCTCCTGACTCCAGGACTGGTGCTTTATTCACTGTGCCACCAAGCTGCCCCTTAGGTGGCTAAGTTTTGACTGGTACATGAGAAGAGTCATGGCTAAGTAGGCTGCATTGTGGAGATTTACTGTTTCTAGTTTTAGGGAATAGGAAAAGAAGAGTAAGCAGAAAGTATTAGGTCATGTGGATATAGAGAGCCTAGAGTAATACACCTTTGGACATAATAAACATGTCTACTAGTTGGTAAGAATATGAGACAAAAGATAATATAAGAGAGAAAAACATAAGGTCATAAATATAACCATGAGGGAAAAAAAACAGAGAGGGAGTCAGTTTTGGTCTGTGAGAATTTTATATTAGGAGACAGTGGTGAGTCCTTACTAAAAAAGAAGACAATATTAATTTGTTGGACTCATAATTCCCAAAGAACATATAAGTTTTAGGTCTTATTTAGTCTTGTGTCCCTCTTCTCCCAATTTATCCACATTCTCCTCAGCTAGAAAATGTCTAGTGTAGACACCGACACAATTTTTTTTTTGGAAGAATTGACCTGGAAGTGATCCTTTAAAGTCTTTTCCATTGGAATCCTACAAATCCTATTTATGGTCAGGTTAATAATACCCAATGAATTATGAAATGTCAGCCTCTAGAAGGGCAGCTAGATGGTACACTTGATAGAGTTCCAGGTCTAGAGTCAGGAAGACTGATTGTCCTGCCTTCAAATCTGGCCTCAGACAACTACTACCTGTGTGATCCCAGGTAAGTCACTTAATCCTTTTTGTCTCAGTTCTTCATCTACAATATGAGGTGAATAAAGAAATGGCAAATCACTTGAGTATCGCTGCCAAGAAAACTCTAAATGGAGCCATGAGGGGGTGGAGCCAAGATGGCAGAGTAGAAACAGGAACTCATCTGAGCTCTTCTATGAATTTCTTGAGTAACCTCTAAAAAGTGAATGTGAATGGATTTTAGAGTGAGAGAATCCATTGGGAGATGGAAATGGCAGATTCCCAGTACAGGAAAGTGAGCACATAGGACTGACCACGGGGAGGGAGGAGCACGTGGGGGCTGCACCAGTTTGAATGAAAGACCATACCACAGCAGAGAGAGAGCAAGGTCCAGCCAATGGATTTACATACCACAAGGGTCATTAGCAGACATCTTACTGTGGGACATAGGATCTGTCAGAGCTGAGTAAGAGAAAGTGCAGGGCCCGCAGCAATGACAGCAGCTTCTCCTGAGGCTATTGGTCCACAGGCTGGATGTTTAAAAATCACCTACATGAACTTCAGGGAGCCAAGATAGTGGAGTAAACTGTAACTGCTCTAATCCTCCTCCCTGATCCTGAAAACCCAGAGAAAATTGCACCAGTGCAAAGTACTGAAATAATGGAAGCAGTGGCAGACTTGGGAGTCCAAGAGGAAGTGTGTGACTTATGCTATGCTGAGTGTGAAATGAAGGTCTGGAGTCATCCCAACAATAAGCATCTCAGCTGACCAGTGGGAGAAGCCAAAGCCCAGTGGGGTGGAACCAGCAAGCACTAACACCAGAAACCCAGGTGTGATTTAGCACAATAAAGAAAATCTGTAGAAAACAGCATGGCAGGCTGTCCCTGCTGAGCCTGCCTGAGCTTGTAGCACAAGGGCAAAAAGGGAGAAACCTGAAGTAGTCAGACCACCCCTCCCTCACACCTTACTCTGTGATCCTCAGAGTAACCCAGGGGAAACCCTGAGAGTCCTGGCCTTGGCCTCAATCTAGATACCCAGAGGCTCCAGCAAACAAAGCCAAAAACCAGACCCCTAGCTCTAAGTTTTAGAAGAGTAGGTCAGAGACTTCTGTACACTAGAAGCAGAAATCCACTTTAAAATCCAGGAAATAGGCAATCACAATGTGCTGGAAGGAACAAAAAATGATTGAATCTTATTATTGTGAACAAGAAGAATCACTTTTAGGAGAAACCATGGTCTCTATATCCACACCTGAGATCACAGAAGGAAATATGACCTGGTTTCAAGTCCAAAAAGCATTCTTGGAAAAGGTCAAGAAAAAATTTTAAAAGCCAAATTAGAGAGGTAGAAGATAACATGACCATTAAAAAAATAATTTAAACAAAATGGAAAAAAATCTTACTGAAGAAAACAAATCTTTAAAAAGGAAAATTTGTGAACTGACAGAAATTTCAAAATCAAATTGGAGAAAATACCTCCCTAAAAATGAAATCTGAACATATGGAAAGGGAGCTTCAAAAACTAACTGGGGAAAAGAATTCACTAAAAATTAGAATCAGTCAAGTGAAAGCTAATGACTGTATGACACATCAAGAGTCAATCAAACAAAACATAAAGATTGAAAAATGAGAAGTAAATGTAAACATTGGAAAACCAATTGACCTGGAGAACAAATCCAAGAGAGATCATCTAAGAGTTATTGGCTTACCAGAAAGCCATGATTAAGACAAACAAACAAACAAACAAAAAAACCATCCTGGATTACATCGTCCAATAAATTATAAAAGAAAACTGTTCTGAGGTACTAGAATCAGATGGTAAAATATTTATCAAAAGAATTCACCAGACTCCTCCTGAAAGAGATCCCAAATTGAAAATTCCAAGGCCACAGAGAACATACTGCAAGCAACCAGAAAGAAACAGTTTAGATATTGTGAAACTATACTCAGGATGACACAGGATCTAGCAGCTTCAAAAATTAAAAAAAAATGAGAAGGATTGAAATATGATATTTTTAAGGCAAAAGATCTTAGAATGCAACCAAGGATCAACTACGCAGCAAAACTGAGCATAAACTTTCAGGCAAACAGATGGTCATTCAATGAAATAAGGGACTTCCAGACTTTCCTTCTGAAAAAAACAGATAACAATGGAAAATTTGATATCCAAATACAAGACTCAAGAGAGACATGAAAAGGTAAACAAGAGGGACAGCTAGTAGGTGCAGTGAATAGAGAATCAGACCAGGAGACAGGAGGACTTGAGTTCACATCCAGCCTCAGACACTTAAACAACAACAAAAAAAATAGATATGTGACCTTGGGCAAGTCACTTAACCTCAATTGTCCTACGCCCCTCCCTCCAAAAAACAAAACAAATAAATGAATGAAAGAATAAATGAACAAACAAAGAAACAAATAAATAAAGGTAAACAAGGAAAAAAAACACACACACACACACATGCACACACACTGGCACATAACTTGTTATTCAATAAGAGTGAACTGTTTACATCCCTTTGTGGAAAGCTGATAACTGTCAATATTCAGATTTATATAATAATTGCAACATTTAAAAGAAATATAAATAGATATAGGGTATGCATATAAGTGAACTAATTTAATGAAAAAAATCTTATTAAGGGATTGAAAAGGGATTGTAATGGGAGAAAATGAAAAGGGGTGGCAGTAAAGGGTAAATTATGGCACATAGAGAGCCATAAATACATACTATAGTAGAGTCAAAGAAGGGAGGGAGATGAATATTATATGAACTTTACTCTCATTGGTTTTAGTTTAAGAAGGGATTATCATAATCAGTAAATTTTAGGATTCTAACGAGAAAAGACACAAAAACTCATTATAGTAGAGGGAAAGGAGGGAGGGAGTGGAGCACTGTGTGAACTTTGCTCTCATTGGCTTGGTTTTAGGGAAGGAATAACATATTCCATTAAGTATAAAAATTTGTTGTGTCTTACATAGGGGTAAGTGGGGAAAAGGGGGGTTGTTAGAAGGGACGGAAATAGTGGTAAGGAATAAGAGTAGGTAAAGGGAGGGAGGTACATGAGGAGGGAATACTGAGGAAGATGGTGTTCAAAAGGGAAGTTCTTAAGAAAGGAAAAGGAGATGGAATTAATAAACGCATGAATAGTGATGGAAGTAGGATGGAGGAAAAGGCAAATAGGAATAATGACTGAATGTGAATGAGATGAACTCTCCCATAAAATGGATGAGGACAGCAAAATGGATTAAAAACCGTAATCCTACAATATGCTGTCTGAAAAAAATACATTTGAAACAAGTGGAAATGCACAGGGTAAAGGTAAAAGGCTGATGTAAAATATATTATGCTTCAGCTAAATTAAAAAAACAAGCAGGGGTCACAATCCTTATCTTAGATAAAGCAAAAGCAAAAATACATCTAATTAAAAGAGATATGGAAAGAAACTATATCCTGCTAAAAAAGGCACTATAGACAATGAAGCAATATGATTACTTAAGATATATGCACCATACATCATAGCATCCAAATTCCTACAGTAGAAGTTAAAGGAATTAGAGGAAGAAATAGATAGTAAAAATATACTAGTGGGGGACGTCAATTTCTCCCCTATTAACTAGATAAATCTAACCTCAAAATAAACAAGAACTTAAGGAGGAGTATAGAATTTTATAGAGGGTGGATATGATTGACCTCTGGTGAAAATTAAAAGGGGATAAAAAGAAATATATATTCTTCTCAGTGGTACATGGCACATACAGAAAAAATGACCATTTGCTATGGCATAAAAACCTCATAGTGCAGTGCAGAAAGGGAGAAATATTAAAGGCTTTCTTCTCAGATCATGATGCAATAAAAATATACATAATAGAGGGCCATTCAAAGATAGACTAAAAAGTAATTGGAAACAAAATAATTTAATGAGTGGGTCAAACAAGAAATTATAGAAACAGTAACTTCATAAAAGAGAGTGACAATAATGAGACAATGTACCAAATTTGTGTGATGCAGAAAATCAATTCTTAGGGAAAGTTTTATATCCTTCAAGGCATACATGAATAAAATAGAAAAATGGAGGTCGATAAATTGGGGATGCAACTGAAAAAGTGAGAAAAAAAACAAATTGAATATCCCCATTTAAATATTAAATTAGAAATATTGAAAAGCAAATGACAAATTAATAAAATTGAAATTTAGAAAACTGTTGAAATAATAAATAAAACTAAGATTTTGTTTTATGAAAAAACAACAATAAAATGGATAAACTTTTAGTCAATATGAAAAAAAGAAAGAAGAAAACCAAATGAGAATCAAAAAGGTAAATGGTGAATCTATCTCCAATAAAGAAGAAATTAAAACAATAAGTAGCAATTATTTTTCCCACTTAAGTGCACATCAATTTGACACAATGAAATGGATGAATATTTGCAAAAAGATAATTTGCCTAGATTTATTGAAGAAGTAAATTACAAAGATAACCTGGTATCAGAAAAAGAAATTGAACAGCACATCAATAAACTCCCTAATAATAAATCTCCAGGGCCAAATATATTTACTAGATGATTCTTTCAAATATTTAAAGTAAAATTGATTCCAATACTTGATAAACTATTTGGGAAAATTGTCCTACCTAATTATTTTTGTGACAAAAATATGGTACTTATAGCTAAATTGGGAAGAGACAAGATGGAGAAAGAAAATTACAGACCAATTTCCCTCATGAATGCAGATGTAAAATTTTTAAATAAAATATTAACAAAAAAACACAGCAATTTATCACTAAAATAATACATATTGATCATTTCTTCTAGCAATGATTTAGATTTAGATTTATTCTAGCAATTCAAGAATGGTTCAATATTAGAAAAACTATCAGTATAATTGATCATATCAACAAAAAAGAAAAAAATAACAGAAACCATATGATTATCTCAATAGATGTAGAAAAGGCTTTAGGCAACATACAACACCCATTCCTACTAAAAAATATAGAAAGTATGGAAATAAAATGTGTCTTCCTTAAAATGATAAGTAGTATCTATCTAAAACAATCAACAAGTATTATATGCTAAGGGAATAAAGTAGAAGAATTTCCAACAAAATCAGGGGTGAAATAAGGATGCCCACTATCACCCTCTCTTTCAATTTGGTACTAGAAATATTATCAGTAGCAAGAAGAGAAGAAAAAGAAAATGAAGGAATCAAAATAGGCAAGGAAGAGAGTAAGCTATCACTCTTTACAGATGATATAATGACATACTTAGAGAATCCTAGGGAATCAAGTAAAAAAAAAAACTGCTTGAGACAATAAATACATCTGGTAAAGTCACAGTATATAAATCTCTCTCTTTTTTTGTCATGTTTTTGTTTCCTCTTTCTCATTGTGCACTCCATTGGTTATAATCCTTCTTTACAAACTTACTGTTTAATGTGAAGGTATTTGTAGTTCCTATATTTGATTGCATGGTGCCATGCGGGGAGGGGTAAGGGGGAAAAATGTGAAACCCAAGGAAATGTGGAACTGAATGTTGTAAAATAAAAGTAAATAAACAAATTTTAAAAAATAAAAAGAGAAAACAACTGGCGAACAGCAACAAAAGTTTTAAAGTTATTCTTTAATTTTTAGTTTTCATCAATGCGTGCCCAGTACAGAGTTTTGTACAGACTTACACTGCTACTTAATAGTTATGTGATTGTACAAATCACTCAGGTTAGTGTAGTCATAGCTTGCTCATCAGTAGAATGATGCTGCTTACTTAAAGTGATTTTTAAATTTAATTCCACAAGCATTTATTAGATATCTACTATACCAGGCGCTGTGGACACAAAATCAAATGCAAACCAATCCTGCCCATGTGAATTTTACAATAAAACTACAAAGTATTTTTATGAATATAATGGGATTTATGTTTCATTGATATCATAATTATAGGAACTTAAAATGTGTATTTGCCAGCATCTCAAATGTATCGGTAGGAAAATGTGCTAGGGGTAAAATATTTTTAATATTCATACCTACTTTCCTTCCCCAGAGAGTAGTATAAACAGTGTGGAATGCTAAAGGTCCAACTCTATTGGCCTAATATTCAGAATTTGAAGTTAAATCAATAAAACCCTTGAAAGAAGGAGTCGTCCCAAATGAAAAGAGAAATGGATTAATGATTGACAGCTGGTCTCAGACAACACAACAAACTTAATCTATTTAGGCAGTCTACTACTGATATTAGGAAAAGTTTAGGGTTTCATAATAAATCAGAAATTGTAGTATTTTTTTATCATAATAGCAAGATCTAGATGCCAGAGCTCATAAGTAAAGGTCATTTCAGTCCATTCCCTGTCTTCCTTGGGTAAAGCTATGTAATGTTCATTTCATGATGAAAGTAAATAAAATACGTTATCATGGGACAAATCAATACTGAACTATTAATTGGGTGCCCTCTCTGAAGCAATCAAAGGGCTTGAAATATGAAATTCTGGAAGTCAAAGGAGCTAGGATTGAAACCAAGAATAAAATCACCTACCCAGAAAAACTGAGCATATTGCTTCAGGAGAAAATATGGTCATTCAATGAAATAGAGGACTTTCAAGCATGCTTGATGAAAAAAACCAGAGCTGAGTAGAAAATATGACTTTCAAATACAAGAAGGAAGAGAAGCATGAGAAGTTAAACTGGAAAAAGATTGTGTAAGGCACTTAGTAAAGTTGAATTATTTACTTTCCTATATGAAAAAAATGATAATTGTAACACATAAAACTTTTCCTCAGTATGAGGATAGTTGAATGGAATACACACACACATACATACGTATATATGTACATATATATATATATGCATACATAAATATATATGTATGTATATTAGGGTGTATGTGTATACAAATACGTGTGTACATTTATACAGAGACAGAGGGCACAGGATCAGTGGAATATGAAGGCATAATATCTAAAAAATAAAATTAACAGGTGAGAGAGGAATATATTGGTAGGAGATAGTTAAAAATAGAATAAATTATCTCATATATAATAATCAAGAGAAAATTATTACAATGGAGGGGAAAGAGCAGAAAGGTGGAGGGGAATGTGTCAACTGTATTCTCATTGAATTTATCTTAAGGAAGGAATAGCATACACACTCAATTGAGTAACTTACCCTACAGGAAAGAAGGTTAAGGGGATAAGAGTGGCGATGATAGAAGGGAGGGCAGATTGGGGGAGAGGGTAGTTAGAAGCAAATACTTTTGAAAAATTACAGGGTCAAAATAGAAAATAGAATAAGTGGGGGGGTGGAATAGGGTGGAGTGAAATATAGTTAATATTTCACAATATAACTACCATGGAAAAGTTTTTCATAACTACAAGTGTACAACCCATATTGAATTTCTTGTCTCACCAGTTGGGGTGGATGAGGAGGGAAGAAGGGAAAGGATCTGACAAAAAAGTTCAAAAATCAAATATTAATATATATGTGCATACATACATATATATACATATATATATGTATATATATATTCTTGTCATTCATCTGGGAAATAAGATACACAGGCACTGGTGTATAGAAATCTATCTTGTCACTCAACATCTTGTGGACAGGAATGTTTAAAACTAAAAATAAATTGATAAATTGGAGGAAAAACATGAGGAGGAAAGCAAATACACAGAAAACCTGCTATGAGACCTGACCAAGCCAGGTCATACCAACATCATTTACAGGGAAAAGTACAAGACAATAGAAGTAAAAGGGAAAAGATCAGAATTGCATCTGTCATCTATTCTAGTCATCAATAACAATGTGACTGCTATGTTTAGAACATTAAGATTTCAGTTCAGGATGTATTATAAAGAAATCAAGGAGAAAATTAAATCCAAGAAAATAGAATAAAGTAAAAGTGTTTGGATCTCATCAAATATACACTAAGGAAATAAAGGCTAAAGGAGAATATATTTCAAAGCCACTCCAAAATCAAATAGAGAAACACTCTGAGGATTAAGAAAAATCATGAAATTTGTTAATATTTCAGAAAGCAACTGGGAAAGCAATAATTTGTACCATGTATCAATACATCTACCATGATGTATAATTTTTCATTTCTTAAAATATCCTAATGAAAATTTATTGTGAGAGGATTCTGGGAGCATGTAGTCTTCTCAGAGTAGAAAGTAGCTTAGAAAATTCCCAGTTCTTAAGATTTCCCCCACAAACAGGATAAAATAGCTCTTCGGGGCAAACATAAAGCAATAAAAATAAACAAGCATTGTGGCATAACAGTGGTCCTCCTCAGACAATCTGAGGATATCTGAAGAAACATTTATAGTTCCCTGAGAAGAGTAAACACCTCCAGTCTAGTACACAGAAAGAGCAAGCTGCAAACCCTGGGGTTAGCTTCAGCTTCAGTCACAGAAATTTCACTGGCGGGACAGTGTAGGATTTTTGCATCTGAGCCAGGGAAGATTAAGGGAACCTCTGCTGATAAGGAACACCAGACCCAGTCGTGCCCATTGACCAGTGTGGCCAGGATACTCTTGGCTGTGGGATCGTAGAGGAGGGCTGAGTACTTGATTTCCATTCCAGGCCAAGGGGAAGAACTGAAGAAGGATCTGTGGTCAGAGTCTGCAACCCTAAATGGCTAGAGGTGATTACAAAAAGTAAGATGCTATTAAAACAAAACTGAGCAGGCAAAGGAGAAAGGATCCAACTGCAGAAAGTTACTATGGGACTAGAGAAGACCAGGGCATAAAACAAAGGTTATTCACTGATGCATGTTTGTTTTCCTGAAAACAAAGAAATGTTATTTGGAAAGTCCAAAAGAAATAGAATTTCTGGGAGGAGAGGAGGAGTGGAGCAAAGATAGCAGAATGAAAGAAATAACTTTACTAACCTCCTCTGTGAATCCCCAAATTAAACTTTAAAAAGTGAATCTGAAGAGATTTTGGAGTGACAGAATCAACTGGGAGATGGAGCATGGCAGAATCCAGCCCTGGAAAGTGTCCACGTGTGTTGGGGCAGGGGAAGAATAGAACACTCAGGGGATGCAATAGCCCGGACTAGTGAGCAGAATACAGTAGAGTGAGAAGGAGCACCAGCCAGCAGACAACCCACCCCAAGGGGGATTTACAGCCATCTCACCAGCATCTCCCCACAGGACAGGAGGGTTGTTCTGGATAAGAGAAAGCTCAGGGCCCACAGCCACCAGCCTGGAAGTTTAAAAATCACTTGCCTGATTTTCCAGGGGCCAGGATGGCAAAGTAAACTCTGGCTGCTCCAATTCCCCCTGCATGACCAAGAAAACCCAGAGATAAATATCCCATCCAGAGTAAAATCCTGAAATAGCAGAAAATTCCTTAAGCTTAGGAGTCATGGAGACAGGCTGTAACTGAGGCAGTAAGGAATCTGAAGAGAAGAGCAGGAGGGGTGCCAACAAACCCCACCTCACCTGACTAGCAAATGCCTGCCTGAGCTGTACCCCAGAGATATTGAGGCAGGAATCTGAAGTGGCCAGACAACCCCTCCCCCACAGATTATTTTGTGTGTCTCAGGGTAACTCAGGGGGAACCTTGAGAGTCCTGTCCTTGGCCTCAATCTAGACAGCCAGTGCCTAAAACCCACAAAGCCAACAAGAAGGCATCTAGCTCCCAGCATGAGAAGCTTGGGTTAGAGCCCTCTATGCACCAGGAACAGAAATACACTTTAAAGCACAGGAAATAGTCAATTACAATGGGCTTGAAGCACTTGCAAAGGCAAGATCAAGGACCATAGATTCCTATTATTATAAAATAAAAGAATCACTTTCAGGAGACATCATGGACTCTGTGTCCACACCTGAGATCACAGATGGAAATATGAACTGGTCTCAAGCCCAAAAAGCATTGTTGGAGGAGCTCAATCAATATTTTAAAAGCCAAATTAAGGAGGTAGAAAATAAATGTATACGTATAGTGACCAAATTGGAAAAAAGTCTCACTGAAGAAAACATATCCTTAATAAGTAAAATAAACCCACATAAATCCTCAGCATTCCTGTATGTATCTAATGAAATTTAACAGCAAGAAATAGAAAGAGAAATCCTGTTTAAAGCTACTGTAGACATAATAAAATACTTGGGAATCTACCCACCAAAACAAACCCAGGACCTTTATGAACACAACAAAAAACCCTTTTCACACAAATAAAAGCAGATGTAACTAATTCGAGAAACATCAGTTGCTCATGGCTGGGTCTATCTAATATAATAAAAATTATAACTTTACCAAGATCAAATAATATATTTACTGACAAACCAACCAATTTACTAAAAAATCACTTTTTAGAAGTAGAAAAAATAGCAAAAAATAATTCACTTAGAAGAACAAAAGGTCCAGAATATCAAGGGAATTAATGAAAAGAAATGCTAGGGAAGGTGCACTAGCTATACCAGATTTTAATCTGTATTATAAAGCTGCAGTCATCAAAACTATTTGGTACTGGCTGAGGAATAGAGTCATGGGATCAATGGAATAGATTGAGTATACAAAAGCCTCAGCAGGCAATGACTATATTAATCTACTGTTTGATAAACACAAATACCCCAGTTTTTAGTATAAGAACTCACTATTTGACCAAAACTACTGGGAAAACTGGAATATACTACAGCAAAAACAGCGCATAGACCATTATCTAACACCATATACTAAAATCAAGTCCAAGTGGGTGCATGACCTAGGTATAAAGGCTTATACTGTAAGCCATCTTGGAAAGCAAAGAATAATTTACCTGTCATATTTGTGAAGAGGGGAAGACTTTATGACAAACAAGAATTAGGGAGCATTATAAAATGCAAAATAGATCATTTTGATTACATTAAATTTCAAAACTTCTGTAAAAACAAAGCCAATGTAAGCAAGATTAAGGGGGATGAGGAAAATTATATATATGTATATACATATGTATATATATAATCATATAAAACATGCTCTAAATTACTATTAATTAGAGAAATGTAAATCAAAACATCTATGAGGTACCACATGTCACCAGTCAGATTGGCTAAGATGACAAAACAGGAAATTGACAATTGCTGGAGAGAATGTGGAAAAATTGGAAAACTAATGCAAGTTGTGAACTGATCCAACCATTTCTGAAGAGCAATCTGTAATTATGCCCAAAGGGTTATAAATAATCCATACCCAGCAATATCACTGCTAGGGCTGTATCCCAAAGAGATCATTGAAGTGGGAGGATGACCCATATGTACAAAAATCATTATAGCAATCCTATTTGTGGTAGCAAAGAATTGGAAATTAAGGGGTGTCCATCAATTGGGGAATGGCTGAACAAGTTGTGGTATATACATGTATTGAAATAATATTGTTCTATAAGAAAAAAGAAGCAGATGGACTTCATATTTACCTGGAGAGGCTTATATGAAATGATGCTGAGTGAGAAGAGTAGAAATAGGAGAAATTTGTACAAAATTACAGACACAATGTATGTGTGACCACCAACTTTGATAGACTGGTCTCTTCTCAGCAATGCAGGGTTATAAGTGAACCTCAAAAGACTCATGATGGAGAGAAATGCCTACATCCAGAGAAAGAACTGAGTTTGAATCCAGATTGTAGCAAATTATCTGCTCTTTTTCTTTTTCATGTTTGGTTTGGTTTCCTCTTTCCCATTGTTCATTCCATCTGATACAATCCTTCTTTATAACCTAACTTATGTCTAATGTGAAAATATTTGCAGATCCTATACTTTATTGTATGTAGACATGGTGGGGGAGGGGGAGAACGAAGGGAGGGAAAACTTGAAACTCAAGGAAGTGTCAAACTGAATCTGGTAAACTAAAAGGAAACAAACAAATTAATAAAGACTAAAAATAAAAAAAAATAAATAGAATTTCTCTCCACCCATTGAAACTTCCCAGATGCTCTATAATGTCAAGTAAAGAAGTACTTAACACCTTGTTTCAGTTCAAGTTTCTTTTAAGGCTTGCCCATGATTACATAAAGTCTTTGATAAGAAACACAATTTGTGAACGCTTCAACTTGTGAACCCCTCAATTTGTGAACCCCTATTGCTAATTCAACAGGAAGGGATGGAACAGGGAGACGCTTAATGATCATATATAAGGAGAAATCCAGTCTGGAAAAGAGCAAAATTGAGAAGAGAACACTTTTCATGGCAGAGTTAAGGGGAAAACTTGTGGTATTATGGCACTCTGTTTTTTTGTTCTGTTTGTGTTGATTGGTGTTTGTAATACTTTGTACAGAAGCCATGGGACTTTCTGGAAGCCCTGAAAGAGGATTTTCTTATTGTCTATTTATGAAAGTCCAGGAGGAGGGTTTTAGAAACCCTGGAACTATACTGACAATTTGTGTTCAGTTTTAAGACTTTGTGGGTCTCTGTTGACTTAACAAGCAGAATGTGAATTGACAATGGTGCTGCTAATGTTTATGAATGGTGTTTTGGCTTTGTTAAACTTTGTCTTCCCAGAAACAGAAACTGTGAAATACCTGAGGTGGACTAGACATTGTGAGCTTCAATATGGAACTGCATGAGGAGCTCTAAGAGGAACTGAGAGCTGCCTACCTTTGAATCCAACTGATCATATAATGGATATCAAGTGGATGAAAAATGTCTATTACCCAGATTATTACATGCATTTGAATGGGAATCTTATTGAGATAACCCACCAGTACATATTTTTTGAGTCACCAGAACACACAGAAAATGAATTGGTTCTTGAAGTGTACATGACAAGATCTAATTGCCTTATACCTAGGAAAGTGGGCAAAACTTTCTTTTTCTTTTTTTTTTGCTTTTTGGAGGGGGCAATTGTGGCTAAGTGACTTGCCCAATGTCACATGGCTAGTATTTGTGTTAAGTGTCTGACTCCAGATTTGAATTCAGATCCTCCTGCCTCCAGGCTGGTGCTCTAATCACTGGACCACTTCGCTGCCCCAAGGGCAATACTTTCAATGATAACGGCGTGTTCCCCTAAAGGAGAACTTTTTAAATGCTAATAATATTCTAGCAATGCAATATGGTTTCAAGTAATGAAGGACCTTGATTTATAATTAATCAGTAAATTGTAGTATATTACCACTGATAACTTTAAGACAGAGGCAAAGAGCAGATGGTCAAAGAGATAAATGACCAAAAAGGGAGGATATTCTTATAGTAACAATGGGTAAAACAACAAATGAACAGTCTGAGTATTCAGAAAATATTAGATGACTAATGTATCTCACATTTTGTGTAGATAATTTATGGAGGATTTGTAAAAGTATTTGGGCAAAAACTGCATGCAACAATAAAGTAATAAGGTGCAATAAATGCATAAGTGGAAAGACAGCATAATTGATCTATCATGAATGCTAGCCATTATACTTTTGCCAACACTTTTTGAATTCTCTAATTATTTGTAATGTTCTATTCTTCATTGCTTGCATCTTCTCCCTTAAATATTTCTTACATTCCATGAGTTAAATTGCTATGTCCTAAATCTCAAAATGCCTTTGGGGATATAGATGCTTCACCATTAACTCAAAGTCAAAAGCTTGAGAGAAGTGAGAACAATTAGCTTAGGGCAGAGAAGACTTGGTAGGGGATGGAGACGAAAACATGATAGCTATTTAAAACATTTTAAAGGCTTACCACATTGAATAATAATAACACACATTCCCATATAACATTTTCATCAAAACAATCTAGTGGGATGGGCAGCCAGGGGGTACAGTGCATAGAGAGCTGGACCTGGAGTCAGGAAGAGCTGAGTTCAAATCCAGCTGTGTGACCCTAGGAAGGTCACTTAATCCTGTTTGCCTCTATTTCCTCATATATAAAAGGATATAGAGAAGAATGTGGCAAACCAATCTAGTATTGTCAACAAGAAAACTCCAAATAGGGTAATGCAGAGTCAAGCAAGACCAACATGATGGAACAACAACAATAATCCAATGGGATGAGCAGTGGAAGATATAGTAAGATTCATTTGTCTAGGCTTTGGAAGACAGAACTAGAACTAATAGATAAGAAATACAGAGGCATATTTCAAATACAAAGGAACCAGATGCTCCCTTCACCAAGCAAACCACTGGGCCAGAGTCTCCCATCACATCCTGGGCCATCTCTAGTCATCCTGATGAATATCTAGCTCCTGGTCCAAGATGTCTCTGGAAGAGAAAGTGAGGCTAGTGACCTTGTACAGCTGTCCCTCACTCAAATTAAAGTCAATTACAAAGCATTTAATCACTTCCCTGATGTCATGGTCCTCTTTGAAAATGAATGACAAACAAACTTTGATTAGTTTGAGCTACTTGAATGGCGATATAGTCAAATGGGTAACTCAGCTTGCCCTCTACCTCTCCCTCTTCTTTTCCTCTCCAAAGGAAGGTATATTTTGATGACTGGAGGTTGCCAATTAACTTGAGGTTTTCTGGCTAAAGCTTCTGCTTCCTTCCTTCCTTCCTTCCTTCCTTCCTTCCTTCCTTCCTTCCTTCCTTCCTTCCTTCCTTCCTTCCTTCCTTCCTTCCTTC